>NC_057868.1:16635479-16930294 GCF_019740435.1 Gambusia affinis
GTCCGTGTTTGAGACGAAAATGAACTTTGACAACTCCAGAGCCGGGGCTGGCAGACATAATCCACACAGGGAGGGAAAACTCTGGATGACGGTGCGTAGGACTCCCTTCCCTTCTTCCTCCTCGCAGTTACCTTTAAAAGTTTCCGTTATCGTTTTTTTTTTCTTGACGCATTCTCTTGGCTGCCTTACATATCTTTTCTTAAGATACGTATGTCTATTTTTTTTTTTTTTTTTATTAAATACTCCAAACTCATCTTTTAGGCAGTCTTTAAAAAAGATGCATCATCAAGGTGAATGATGAACCCTGGGATATGTGAATGGATGAAAAGAACAAAGGAAATCAGTTGCCGATAAGTAAAAATGTTTTTAAGAATGTTGTTGCAGTGTACGAAATATCTCAAAAATAAATATCGAAATTGCTTTTAATGTGTATTTTAGGTAGATGTATTAAAACTAAGTGACAATGTTTTTAATGTCTTGCAGGTTTACAGTTGTTTGTATCTTGCTTTTTTTTTTCTTTTTTTTTTTTTGAGTAAGAAAAAGATGAAGTATTTTCTTTGTCCCTCAAGCTTTCTCTGTCGTATCCGACCGTTACTTGTTGTACTTGAGTCGGAGAAGAAGAATCCAAACTTTGGATGGGAATTATTTGTAGGAGGCTGCTAGTGGTTTAGTTGTCAGCTAGTATTTCATCTAGCTATAGATTGTGTTGTAGGGATGCTTACATGGATGGCATTTAAGTATTTCAAACTGCAGGCCTTGGTGTTCTAACCTTAAACCAAGAGCTTATAAAAAAGAAAATCTTAGTCCAAAGTTCACTTAAAGCCTGAAAATCCAATTTTCAAAATTCCTTTCAGATTTAGTTCCATCTGTTGTAAATCTCTTATAGTGTGGTCACTGTGGCTCCTTGGCTTGAGATGTTTCAAAAAAAACAAAAAAAAATCTCATAGTAAATTTAAATTCCTTCTAAATCTGTTTTATCTTCTTATTTTCAACATTATAGCATGTTATTGACATTTCTCTTGTTGTAGCAGCTATAGTTAACTGTATGTAGCTGTTGCTAACATACAGATCTATTGCTACTTACTATATAAACTTATTATGTCCAGTATTAATTTTTTTTTTCTTATAGTACCGGGCTACTCCATATACAATTTCTCCTTGACATATATTTTTTAAATAACTATACAGGTATTTTGCTCACCATATGAAGCTTTTACAAACTATGCAGGCATTGCTAGCCGTATGGAGCTAAAGACCTTTTGATTTCTTACTTAGTACCTCTTTAGTTTTTTCTTACCATTCAGTTTTTGTATTTATTTTGTTTTGCTTTCTAACCATACAGATCTACTGCTTACCATTCAGAACTTTTATCTACCTTTTTGGCATATTACAAAAACCCATATAGAATTTTTTTCCTTCCCTATAAACTTTTGGTTAACATGCAAAGTTTTTCATTTACTCTCTTATTAATTTTTTTTGGTCTCTTTCACCTGTAGAAAGGTTTTTGTTTCCAAACTGGACTTTTTCTTAACGTATGAAACGGTTTTTTTTTTTGACAGTATCTAAAGAGTTACATCTAATTTTTCAAAGTAAGATTTTGTGAGACTCCAGATAAAATACATTGAGGTAAAAATGACTTTTAAAAGAAAGACAGCATGTTGTTCACAGTGACCACATTATAGAGAACTGCATCACACTTATATAAACGAAACGTATCTTTTTTGTTGTTGTTGCTGTTCTGTTCCTGAAACGACAGAAAAATCTGAATATTCATCTCACTCCTTCGTAACATCTTATTTCATCCATAAATATTGTTACAATTTTACACCAACTCTCTTTATGTTTAGTAAGGTCTGGGCATCAGGTGAGCCCTATCTG
Organism: Gambusia affinis; assembly: GCF_019740435.1. Classification (NCBI taxonomy): domain Eukaryota; kingdom Metazoa; phylum Chordata; class Actinopteri; order Cyprinodontiformes; family Poeciliidae; genus Gambusia; species Gambusia affinis. The sequence goes on from NC_057868.1 coordinate 16,637,358, forward strand.
GAAAAAAACAAATAACAAAAGAAAAAAAAAAAAAAAGAAGAAACATAATCCAAAACCATAGCACATAAGCATTGAAGCTAAATCTCATATTGCTGCTTTAGCCACGGTTGGTGATGTCTGACAACTGTAGACCACTAGAACATTTTGAAAGCTGACTTTTTTTTTTTTCCCCCCTGCAACGTAGACAGTGAGCCAAACCAACAAAGTGTTCATCAGCCCCACCACTTCGTTACTCCTCTCCTCCTCCTCTCTTTTTTTAATTTTTAATTTTTTAGCTGCTTCGTAGAGTAAAAGGGTCTGAAAACACGGCGACTCCAGGAGAACGCAGTCATGGAACCGCCTGGGCTTTGACATTCAAAGCAACAGGAAGGTGCTAAGAGACTGACTGTACAACTTGGGGGAAATTACTTATAGTTATGTATTTGTTTTTTTTTTTGTTTTGTTTTGTTCTTTTTTTTCATGATATATTATTTTCTGTTTGTATAAAACAGGACCTCGAGAAAAAAAAAAAGACACAACACATCACCTCATTTTTATTTGTTTATTTTCTTACCAAAACCTTGGGAGAAGAAACTACATCTTTGCACAATAGCTTATTGGGAAATCTTCACTTTTTTTTTTTTTTTGTTGTTTTTTTTTTGTTTGTGCTGTAGGTAAAAAAGGAACCCTGACAGTGGGTCGCTGACGGCCCGGTGCGCTGGAAAAGCTCACTCGATAGATAATTCTGACCGAGCGATGGTGTCTGAAGGTTTAAAACTAACGCAGCTTCACGTTGTCGTCAAAGTTACACTTTTCTATTCCAATATCAATGTAAAATTACACAAGTTACGAGATTAAATCATTATTTTTTTTATGATTGATCAAACTTCCTAAGGATCCTGTATGAATAGCTGTCGGCACCTTCCGTAGAATTTCTATTGTAAACCGAAGATTAAAATTAGATTTTTATTTATTTTTTTTTTTTTAATTTTATTTTTTTCTTTTGTAAGAGTTTTAAGACTTCTTAAAGAAAAACTCTTGTGGGTTAAGCCAAATTTGTAGCAGTCCCATTGAGCATTTATATTTTTGGAACAAATTTCTCATTTTGTCCCTAAATGAAAGGAAAGAAGAAGAAAAAAAAGCTTTCAGTGTGCATTAAGTTTGTCCTCCCTGGGTTTCTGTGAGCTAATCTGAATTCTAGCACTTTCAACTTTAAAAAAAAAGAGTATTTGTTTTCTTTTAAAGTTTCAGCTTATATGTTCATATGTTTTTTAATTTTGTATTGATCCTGTATATGTATGTGCCATTAGTTTGATGTTTAAACTTTATCAGGATTTGTGTATGTCTCTTCTCCAAAAGAATAACAGTATTTTTGATATACGTTTCACTAATATCCCTCTACAGAAGAGCTCCCCGCTCCCTTTCTCCTCGTTCCCTTGTTGCTTTTGACTTAACCAGCTTCGCCTGTCCTTTTTCAAAAGTGTATCTAGTCAAACTGCAGCCAAGCATTTGAAGAAAACAGCAGCAACAGCAGCACGTCTGTTTCTCAGAGGCGACGGTGAACAGAGCTGCTGTCAGCAGAGCGTCAAAATCCACAGCCAGTCGCAGCGCGTGGATCCTGCTGCAGCAAAAACCGCAAAAAGACGTCTTCGCTGCACCAGGATCAGGGCCGTTGTAGACGGAAAAGAGAAGTGGAGTAAATTTCTGCCCAAAAAAATCAGATATTTTGAGATTAATCTAAAAGATTTTCTAGACAAAAAAATTTGGACATTTCTGAGCAGAAAGTTGGACGTTTGCTAGAAAAAAAAAAAAACTCAGAAATTTTCTTGAAACAAATGTGGACTTTTCTGAGCTTGAACTGTCAAAAAAAAAAATATATACATTTCCGAAGAAATTCAGAAATTTTTCAGGAAAAAAGTAGGACATTTCTGAGTTTGACGCATCAAAAATGTGCCAGAGAAAACTCCAGAATATTGAGATTCATCTCAGAATAGTTTTTTTTTTTTTTTTAGACAAAACTTGGAAATTTCTGGGTTTTGAAAATTAAAACATTTTGACTTTTGGAGAAAATTTTTGGAAGTTTCTATCTCAAAATTTCTTCTTTTTTATCTTTAAAATGTTGATTTTTCAGACTTTCCATGAGATTAATCTCTTAATTTCAGTTTTTATTTTAGTGAGAATTTGTTCCTTTTTTTTTTCTGTCTACAAATGGCTTTAGTCAAACTGTGGTACCTACTGGCCGTTTTCACAACATAGCTGGAAAAATCAGTCACCCCTGCTATGAAGCACTTATGGTCTTTTTCATAGAGCCACAACGTTTTTATTTTATTTATTTTTTAATAGTACAGCTCGTTAAAAAGTCCTGTTGAAGAGCAGCGTTCAGGTGTTTCAGGGGCTTCAGTCACAAACCTGTAATTATCGGTGGGTTTGAATCTGATATGATGTTGATGTCTGTTTAGTGACAAGATTTTGAGAATTTTTCTAAATCTAGTATGGAAAAGTAAAAAATAAAAAAATGCAGGAGTTGAAACTAAAACCGCTACAGGAATAAGAAAGAAGATTAAAAATCCAGGATGGGGGGAAAAGATTACAGAAAAAGTAATAATCTGATACATTGCACTTTTAATTCATTAAAACCACATTAGTCATGTTTATCATTATTGAAATTTTGCCATACATAAATATGAAAAATATTATCCACTAGTGCTGGGTATTTAGTGTATCATTTATCATGAAAATTTTCTTAGAATAATTTTGGTTTGTCGTCACCATTAATTGATTTCTGCCCCATGCAGTCACAGCTAATGTAGCTCCCAACAAATAGATGAAACAGGTTTTATTGCTTTTGTTATTATTGTCACATGATAAATTTGTCGCTCATCCTTTATTATTTGTTAAGCATCTTGTCAACTCGGCAGAATGGGAAATCGTTGGCATGAAGACTTACAAATTTGCTTGAGGTCATAAAAATGTTTTCTGAATACACAGGCTGTCTAATCGGTTTATGGCTGATTAAGCTGACGGTAAAATTGTAATTATTTGCAGGAGGCCACTGCCGTTCAATGTGATCACAACTAAACAGTTCAGGAAGTGAAAAAAAACAACAACATGCCATTCAGGAAGTTAAGAGGAGTTTGATACGAGTAATTTTGGTATTGTTACAGAAATAATTATATAGAAATAATAATAATGAATATAGAATGTCTACCTATCCAGTAGGTAAAAATTGTGAGCATTTATGATGTAGACCTTTGGGAGGGAAAATGATCATTTTTGACGGCTGTAGTGTCTTTTTTTTTTGTCTAAATTTTCGACATTTTTCCAGTGTGCGGCTTCTGTAGCTTCTGTTGAACAAAAAGCTGAGACACAGACACTTCTGAAGCACCGCGCTCTGACAGAGATGTTGCGCTGGTCATCCGCTTGGCTGCAGCTCCAATACCTCAGCCTGCACCTACTAGGGATGCACTTATCCTCTCTCTCTTTCCTTTTTACTGGTAGGTGCAGTGCAGACATTTTAAGGGAATTATTTCCATCATTGTAAACCTGAGAAATTGCTGATATTGACCTGGGTAATGTCTAGATTTATATATTTTTTAGCTAAAATGTAAGTCGTGCATTCCATCCTCTTTGTGTATCTTGGTAGGTGACATAGCCCATTTTTATTTTTTTACAAGCAACTACAGCCACCTTTTGGAATAAACTAAAAAAGGTGAACAATAACAAGCTACTTGCATCCTCTCACACTATGTTACATAGCATGGAGCTTATCGACTACAGGGAGAGTTCAAGGATCCACATCAGGAGTCTTCCTTTTTAACATATCTCATCTAATCAGTTGCTGCAATTTCTTAGTGACAGATGAATATTGGTTGATCCAAAGAGATGAACACAACAGCAGAAATATTGACTTATTGTACAGTACAGTGTATCTTTGACTTCTCATGTGTTATGTTGAAATAATTAAAAGACAAACCAGTGGTTTCATACCCTATCTGCAGTCCTGTGTTTATTGTGGAAACTTGGGGTGGTTCAGCTTGAGTCATGGGAGACTCCCAGTGGTGTTTGGTTTTAGAATCCCAAGGCGTTCCCAGGCCACCCAAGAATCAGAGTCCCTCCAGTGTGTCCTGTATCCTAGAGGAACCCACCTCAATCCAGTGATGTGCACAGAACACCTCTCTATTGAGACATCCAGAGGTCATCCTAACCAGACGTTTGAGTCCACCTCAACTGGTTCCTCTTGATGTGGAAGCAGCAGATCTATCGAGCCTCTCCAGGAGGATTGAGCTTCTAAGACTCTCCTTTAAGCCCACTGATGTGGCTTTAACTAGTTGTTCCCCAGTCCAGCACAGCCAGATTCATGGTCCTCCCCGTTTTTTAAAACCACCACAGGGGTGGTGCAAGCTGGGCCAAGCCAGATATTGCATGCAAATGATTTGATTGGCAGTAGACTTATTGGACTGTGGATTTAAGTCACTGGATGTCTCAGACTCCTCTGATAACATTTCAACCACCAATCCGAGAAGCGAGTGCAAGTAGCAAATCAATTGTTTCATGTTCAAACCTTGAGATCCAATCTTTTTTATCAATTCTGGCAGAGGAGTGCATACATCGTCAAATGGCAGGAGCAACCCACAACAGACAAATATACTGAGAGACTTTTAGAAATCCAGTACCTCTGAAGGCCTCAGGTTGATGGCAGAAATTTGTGAATAACAGACATAAACCGCCTATAGAGAGAGACTTGACAATGGAGAAAGGGCTTTAGAGGTGCTTCTCCAGTGTCCAGAACCTCGTTTTGGTCGCTTGTATCTATGATGTCGTAAAAACGTTGACTGACCTTTTAGCTTTTGATGCAACTAAATGTATGTCTTAGCCATCTCTCAACAATTGGATGCATGTAAAAATTGGTTTTTAAGTATGCCAGCTTGTGGCCATAAGGTGACAAGAACTTTTAACCTTTTAAGTTAAATGTCATGTCAATAATATTTATAATTTATATTGTTTATATTTTTCATGCACATTTAATTTTGTGTGAAAAATTAAATGCTTTAATTTGAATTCATCCAAACGGGGACGGGTTCTAGGTATAGCAAAGGCTGCCTGTTTGTTCAGATTGTTACAGTTGCAGAACTGGAGGATGACGGGTCGGTTACGGACACGCAGAAAAGACGGGAGCTCCTCTCCAGGCGTCCGTCGTATTGGTGAGACGCGGCTAGCAGAAAGCGAAATGAAGACAAACAGCCTGTTGTTGAGAATGTGCATTTTTGATTCTATTTCAAACGTTGAAGAGAAACATAATCTGGACTTTTTCTGTGGCTGTTTGTGACAGGTCAGAATAAAACAGGGACAACAGCTTCACGCAAAGTAGCCAAAAATATGCCAGAAATTATGTGAAAATCAAAAGAACAATAAAACCATCCATTGACTTTCCCATCATCTGGATAACATCTCAACGAGCTGGACGATTATGTCTGAGTGCCTGGCTTGAGTTGTCAACACTGGCCTAATTATAGCAAACCTGTACTTACATCAGCTGAGCAGACTCCCATACATACACTTACAGGATGGGATCTGTGCCATAATCCAGGAGTAGCAGCTGCTTCGGTTTTCTAGCATGTTCTTCAGCAGAATCTGAAGGGAAACGACACAAGACGAGGCGGGCTGCTAGACACTGAACACACAAATGAACACTTACACATGGAAAGGAGCAGTGTGGTGATTTATTACTGGAAACCAAGATGGATGGCTAGAGAGCCACCCGATCACAGCCAGATCATGTTTTGCGACATTTAAATGAAGGGTACAGTGTCAATAAAAACATTTCCACTCCTACACTTGTCCACATTTTGGTGGATTCCAACCACAAATTGTAATGTTTTCATGTGACAGGCCAATATAAAGTGTAGCATAACTGTGGAGGAGGAGATAAATTATAGAATGGTTTTGTCCATTTTTTTCCCCTTCAAAAATACGGTGCACATTTCTATTCAGCCCCCTTTCTTCTCATAGCTTTATTAAAATCTAGGGAAACATATTGCCAAAGATTCATTTCAGGAGAAATCCAGTACCTCTGAAGGCCTCGGAGGTTGATGGAGAACATTTGTGAACAACAGCAGCATGAACACCAACGAGCACAGCAGACTCTTCAGGAAGAGTCTTTGAGAAGTAGTTGCTCAGCTATGAAAATCTCTTCACAAGTTAACTTATTTCTAAATAAGCTCCTCCGCAGAGCTGCAGTTTCTAACTTTCAGAGCTTCTGCCTCATAGCAGCCCTTCTCACGACTTTTCCCACTCAGCTCCTTCAGACTAGTCAGCAGCAAATAGTAAACACCTGGTGGGATTGTGTGGTGGGACCGTGTGTCTGCTGAGCTCATTATAGGAGCTACTTCTTAGCGCAACGTTTAGGTGTTGCTAAAGGGTTAATAGAGGAGCGCGGTTCTGATAACTTCTTGAAGGTGGAGTGTTGGACAGAGCAGGACTCTCCCACAGTCAACGAGGACTCGTACACTGCAGCAACAGCAGCCTAACGGTTGTTCTCACTGCATTTCGCAACTTGCTGCCGACTGAACAAAGTATTATTTAGTGACTCGTATGGAGCTCCAGGGTTGTTATTTTACTAACGGCACTTTAGAGAACTTTTCACAACATTCAATAAATTTATGAACTACAAAGTTACCACTACAGTAGAACTTAAGACTAGAAAATTCCTGAAAAAATTTAACTGGGGCCTGCCAAAGTGTGCCCGTCGGTTTGGACCGAGCGTTCTGATGCTAAAAATTAGTATTAATGCTAACCTTAGCTAATAAATTACAACGTAGTATGTGGGGAATCACAAGAATGTTGACTAACACCATTCAGTATCTTAAAAATTACTGCATAAGCTAAAATTAGCCAAAATGCTAATGTTAGCGTGAATGCTGTCAGTAGCATGTGGGGCATCACTAGCATGTCTGCATTGACTTACTCCATTCAGTACACTAACATGGCTAATAAGTAAGAAAAATAGCTAATAGCTTATTTTAGGTAAAAGGCTAATGTTAGCCCTAACCTGGGAGAAAAAGATAATGCAGTTCTAGAGACAAGCTTTGCTCTCTGACAACTGTCAGCCTACTGTCATGTCAGGAAGAGACAGAATTCTATCTCTTTGAAGCAGTCACTTTTTCTGAAAAAAGCAGCCCGAACAACTCCTTCCTGTCAGGAAGTCCTCAGGAACTGTAAGGCCGATCCAAAAACTATTTGAAGAATATGAGAGGGCTATTTCCAATTCATACCTGTAGCTCTCTCTGCACTAACCTGAGAGAAAAAGATAAAAAAGGCCTGAGATGAATATTCAGGCTTTTATTTTGAAATTATCAGTAAGCTTCATTTTAAAGGGCTACACTAATCTTATGAGTAACAGTGTTTGGGTTAAATCAGTTTTATACAGCCCATAACAGCAAGTAGTTCTAAATGCCAGCTCAGTCCTCCTCTGTAATGACTGAGTGTTCCACCATAGTTAGAACTACAGTGATGGCGTATTTGTAGTCCTAAGCAGCAGCTCTCCTCTGCTCTATGTTCTGTTGCTATGGTAATTAATCCTCTGCCAGCTGTGAGTGAGACAGGCAGCAGGGGCAGACAGAATTCTATCTGTTTGAGCCAGTCAGTTTGACTAAAAAAAGCAGTCTGAACAACTCCTTCCTAATTATAGCAAACCTATACGTGACACATAATCGAAAACCGTTTGAAGCGTATGAGAGGGATATTTGTAATCTCCGATAGTACCGCAATTCATATCTGTAACTCACTCACAGTAATAGAAGTGACTCGAGAAAGATGATGTGTCGTTTTTCGTGATTTATGTCACCATGGTAACTCTGAATCCCACTAAAATCAATCAATCAATCAATCAATCCAATTTTATTTGTATAGCACATTTCAGCATCAAAGCATTTCAAAGTGCTAAAAGCAAAAGCCGGCTTTCATATTCAACTTGTCAACACTTTATTGTCATTGTACATTTTGTATATAGACAATCTGTAAAAGAAACAAACAGGAAGTAAAAAAAAAAAAAAAAAAAAAGACCAAACGTCGCTCTAAAAGTCATCAAGAGCATCATGCTTTTGGCTAAAACAATGACGGGAATCATTACAGAGAGTGCCACAAACAGCCAAACGTAACAAATACAAAGCTCTTATTTACACTGGAAACCCTGATCCGTGCATATGTTCACACGCACAGAACCCAGGCCTCTTGAGTCTGTTTAAAAAAAATAATAACAAAAAAAAAAAATCTCTCCTGGCGTGTGCACCTCAGCAGCAGGAGAGGAGTGGCTCCACCTTAAAATCAGGCAGACGTAAAGAGGATTCGGAAAGTTTAATAAGGTTCCACAAGCAAATGGAAATAAATTCACCAAGCCAGACTTCAACTGATCTCAGCTCATCTCACCTATCCTCCTTTGTAGCAGTTAGGGATTATAATGAGGACCAGGAAATGACTCGTTTCCACTTTCTTGGTTTCAATGAGTGAAAATTTAAGTACCAGTACACTGTAAAGGGAGTATTTAAAAAAAACCTCTCCCAGAAATATGTTATTTAATTCAAATCCTGAAATAAATGTTACTACAATTTTACTTGATCAGGGGCTTTGAAAAGTTTTCCTCTTATGCAACTTTCAGTCCGTTAGCTGGATTCTGTGCCGATAAGCCCAGAAAAAAGATTTTGTGGGATTTCAGGAAATCTGAAAACATATCCAGTTATTCAAAGAAGCTGCTGCAGCCGTTATGTGAGCAGTGATTCACCACAGGTGCAAAGAAATTCATAGCTTTAGGGCTAATTATAGATCCATCTGTATTATTCACACCAATAACATATCAGATGTGAAGGAAAGGGAATAGATTTTAAACTCTTAATGAATCACTCAACTTTCTCATGAGACCACTGAGCAAAACTGTACACATCTCACTGCTGTTGCTACGATGGATCATCTTTGGGGAGCCCTTAATGTCACCATTTTCTGAAATGTAACCTAAAGTTAGTTTTTAAGCTAAAGTATCAGGGGAGAAAATAAGTTGATGTGTAAGATGTGCAAACCTGCAACACCAGCTGACTATGTGTGTTTCGAGAACATTGGACAGCTGAAACGCTGTTGAAACCATTTTCACACACTTCGCTGCAGCTTTATGGAGAAGTCCAAGCGGAAAGATTTTCCACCAGGAAGGATTGTGGATTGAGATCCAGATAACACAAGATGGGTTAACACAAGATTCCAGAAGCAAAGATCTCCTGAAAATGTTCAGCACTGATGTGTGAAAATGGCTAAGGTGACATTTACAGCGACGGCTAATGAGGCAGATCTGATCTTTGAACAAAAGTCAAACTTTAGGAATTACTGTGATTTTCTTTTTTCCTTTTAAACAAATACGGTCCTTTGATATTAGCTTTAAACACTCTTTCCATTACTGCATAGTTCTGCAGGCTCTGGGACTGCTAAGGCTACACTGTTGAAGATACATCAGTACGTTCTGCTCTTCTCCTCCTTTGTGCCGTTTGTCCCGTGGCTGCTCCACCTGTGTCGCCGTAAACGCCGCCGTTCGCTCCAAATATTTACGTCCAATCAGAAGCGGTTCTGAAACGTTTAGAATAAACGAACCGGTACGCCGAGACGGATTGTGGGTAACTTGGTTCCGACGGAGACACGGCAAACCCATTTTTTTTTTAAAAAAGTCATGGAACATTTGATCCTTTTCTTGTATTACAATGTAAAAGAGCCCAGCATAATTCCCCATCCAATCAAACACCAAAACCCTGATCCAGAAAGTCTCTGAACCGAAACTTAAAGTGTCCCTCTAACAGCAGAATCAGTGAAGAGTCGAGACGCGATTAGTGTGAAGAAAACACAAGAAAATGGCGTCCAAGGAGACAATTAAAAGAGAAGAAAAAAAAACTGCAAAAAAATATGATGATGGCCAAAATGAAAACTTCCAGTTGGAAACATTGGGCAAAAAAAATTTGCAGAAATTTATCTGACAAGCTTTGGCCCGCGGTGTGTGTGTGTGTGTGTGTGTGCAGGGTGAGGTGACAGGAGACACCAACATTCCCAATTAAGGACGCCGCCATCCAGGTCTCTGTCCCGACACGGAGGAGAGGAGGGAGGGACGGGGGAACAGCTGTTTGGCTGTTATTCCACCATGTGGCCAGCAGATGGGGTTGTTGCATCATATCAATAAACCCCTGTTCCATCTGCACACAAGTCAGTGCTTGTTGGACAAAAAGAATAATAATAATGATAATTAAAAAACAAACGTATCAAAAAAAAAAAATTAAGAAAAATAAACCAAGAACTAGAAGAACATCAGCGGCTCCGAGGAATCAGTCGATCTTGACCGCGGCGTAGATTTTCCTGATGAACATGTAGGCTGCGTAGAAACCGATTGTGCCCGTTAGCAGCCAGAAGGACAACACCATGAGGGTGGTGTAACCAAAGTACAACAGGGAGGGGATGAACTCCACAATGTCCAGCTGGAGACAAATCACACACACAGAAAGTGGTTTTGAGTTTTTAAATCAGAAACACCTGAAACAGACAGAGGTCAAGTTAGAGTGACCGTTTGGAGAGGAGGAAGCCTGATGACCACCTTTTTAGTTGCTACCAACACATTTCATACCATTTCCCAACCAATTAGCAGCAGGGAAGGTATTTTGGCTGAGAAATCAGCAACAGACTTACCAGTGGTCTGTATGTTATAAATATAAATATTTTCAGTTTGATTAAATTTGACATTTCTAAAATGAGGTCAGTTTGACTGATAGCTTCCCAACTTCCTCCCTGATACAAACCCCCTGCCATTTAATGTTGTCCTGTAACAGGGTTCCTGCAGGTTTCATCAACACAAACTTCAGACATTTTAAGACCATTATGATTGAAATTTAATACTTTCATTATAACAGAAACGTACAAAGGAAAATTGCATATCTTACATGGTAGAGTGAGGTTTTTTGTTTTTTTAAGCCAGGATGCACATAGCATCGTATGGGTTGGCAACAAAAGTGAGCCGGTAGTGAACATGATTGTTGTCCTGTCAGCTGGTGATTATTTACACTTACCAATGACAGACACAAAATGCTAGCTGCTACGGGTATATTAGCAGCTAGTTAGCGGTAGCCTCAACCACTTTGACTCACAGAAAGTAATGAAGACGCCTTTATGCGACTAAAGCTTTAGCCTGACAGAAAAGACTCACGAGAAAAATAAACCACAGAATAAATAGTCCTGTCACCTGTGATTAACATATTTAAGGCAGATTTCTTTATTTAGAGGAATTTAAAACATTTTAAGGCCTCAATTTTAGATACATCAATTTAAGACTTAAAACGTTTCAAGGATGTGCAGAAAGAAACAGTTTACTGATAACTTTACAGAACCTAACTTCAAAAACTCTCTCTTTAAAGGAAAGATTAGTATTAATTCTAATAAGAGCTACACAGCAAATCAAGTCATTGTAACATCTGTTTGCACAATATTCTAGATGGGAAAAATATTGTGCTGGATGTTATGCTTCCAGCATGAGGGACTAAAGCTCTGCATTTCCATGATACATTAGTCTAGTCAGACAGACTGACTGCCCTTACAAATATTTTAGTTCCTGAAAAACTCATTTTTTTTAATGGTACAGAAAGAAAAGACTTATTTTTGCACTTTTCAGCAATAGCGTCAAATACTACCCTAACCTGTAGTCAGAAGATTTATGTTGGTTGGATTCCCTACCATCAGTATCAACGGAAATTATTTTTGAACTGACTGGGATGAGCAACAACATTTCATTTCCCTGGGCAATCAGAAAAGTATTTTTGTATTGAATTAATTTTCATATCCAAGTAAAGCTTTTTTTTTTTAGAGACTTTTAATCCAACAGCAGTTCCTTGTGATGAAGAATGATTAAGTACAGCTCTGATCAGAGTTGAGTTCTCCTGGTTTTTACCTTATTGACAAAGTAGAAGACGGCGTAAATCAGGACGTAGAAAGCAGAGCCTCCTGACACCAGGAACGTTCTCCACCACCACCGGTAGTCCTGACGGTGAGGAACAGACACGGCACATCATTGTTCTCCGTGTGGCATGAAACGCCACGTAACCATAGCAACACTCCTGCGTCATGGCGGCCTTACCTCTGCACACAACTGGAAATAGACCATCACAATGCTGATCTGAGAGCAGGACACCACCAGGATGATGAAAACCAGGAACAGAAAGCCAAAGAGGTAGTAAAACTGATTCTCCCAGATGGCCTGTAGGTGGCGACACAAACACATTGAACAGAATGTTACAGAGCCTGGAATGTAACCTTCATATTCATTTCATTCCAAGGAAATTCAGAGGGAAGAATTTCCTTGGAACTGAAAAGATTAGCTTAGACTTACACTGAAGATGAAGAAGAGTTCTATGAACATGGCGCCAAACGGTAAGATCCCAGCCATGAGGATTCTGGGAGGTATAGAAAGAAAAGAAAACTTTTAGTTCATGCATTATAAATCTATAAATAGAACGGACGAGGACCTGGAGCACACTCACCCCACAAACTTGTTCATGTACCAGCGCTGCTCCGGGACCTGGCGGGGAATCTGGTTGGTGCGCACCGGGTTATCATAAGGCTGCTTACGGAAGCCAAAGTAATAACCCAGGTAGACCAAAGGCATGGAGATGCCGAACCACATGCACAGCAGGGCCAGCATGGTGGTGAAGGGAACCTGGAATCCAGAGGAGGACAGGAGACCAAGAGAAATGTCAGCAAACATCAGATGAGAGAAATCGACCATGACAAGCTAAGAAAAGCTAATGTTTAGCCTTCATCCTGTCTTGTTTTGCCTTTGTTTTTATAACACAATCAAGCTTTATTTGGTTTATATGTTGAATATGACTTAAAGAAATTTTAGGCCTTGAAATTAGGCCTATGTTTCTTTAAACATTTCTACTCTTTCTGAAACCCTGCCTTTAGGAAATCATCCCAACATGGCTCCTCTTCATTAACCCTTTAACAATGTTTTTACCAGTGTTGCACTGAGAAGTAGTTCATATAATGAGCTCAGCAGATATGCAGTTCCACCAGGTGTTTACTAATTGCTGCTGGCTAGTCTGAAGGAGCTGAGTGGAGGAGTCAAAGGAGGAACTACGTTTTCCATGGTTACCATGGAGATGAAAGGATTTCTCAAACATGCGTGAAAGAATCAAAGCAACACTCCAGGTATGTTTTTGAGGAAAGAATAACATTATAATAGGATGTGCAGCTCCAAACAGTTGATTTTACATAACACTGGTCCTTTAATGCCGGACCTGCTGACAACACTTGCTTACATAAACAATGAAGACTGACAGGAACTGCGAACTGTGAAGTTGGCTTCTGCTTCAGACCCTCCTACTTGCATTAAATTAAAAAGCTATTTTACTGATTCTAAAAATAATCTTGAGTTGATTTTATCATCTACAGATGATCTAAAATATTTAGACTGATCAATTTAAATCACAGTATGGAGTTGTGACCTCACCAGAAAGTATTTTTTCTCCCTATGACCACCTTAGATAACAACAAGTATGAACTGAAATACTTTACACCGACTATAATTTTTGATCCAGAAAAGCTTCAGAGGTTTAGCAGCATTTACTCCCAATAGGAAACCTTTCTGGTTGGGTTCAAAAGGACTGAACTCACTGCTCCGGAGGAGTGTTCCCCCCAAATGAAACAGTTCAGAACGAAGCAGATTCCAAACACCGCTCCGGGATACAAGGTGGCCGTCTAGAAGAGAAACAGATGAAAAACAGACTTCAGCCCCAGTTGCGCCCATAAACTCGGTCCAGCAAAACATAAAGTTGGTTTCATGCTTGGAGATCACTGAACAATTTTAACGTTGCAGTTATATCTAAATAATAACAATAAAAACATGCATTAAACACAGTTGACACCCTACAGAACGAGGCTCCACAGTTCTGCTCTACATGTTGTTTTGAGACACGTTACAGTCAGTGAGTGGAGCTTCACTGTCGTTCTCTGGATGTGTGTTAGAATGTTTTAGGCTGTAGACTGTGCTGCTCTGTGCCTGTCTTTGACCAGAGAAGAAACCCTCTATTGTCCCATATGATCAGTTTCTAGTGAACTACACTTCAACCAGAAAGACTGGATGAAATGAATGCAGTTCTGTCATGAGAATATATCTATTTAAAAAGAAAAAACTCTAAAGATCGACATACACAAAATGCTCCTTTCCTCCACCGATGGCCCTTTAGTGTGCGGTACAGTCTGCCAGCAAAATAACCCCCAAACACACTGAAGGAAAAACATCCACAGGTTAGAGGAATTTTCATTGGAAGAACATCACCTTATTCTGTTTCTGTGAGGATTTAAAGCAGCTATTGAGGCCTTTACCCCATAAACATAAAGAGGAAACATGAAGTGGTCATCAAGGCTCCTCTGCTCGATGGAGACAACATGCCCACCATGGCAACAACTGCAACACAAAGACAGACGAGAGTTATTAGCTGAGGAAAGATTCAACTGTGGATCTGAACTAAAACGAGACGATAAGTGTAGTGAGAACAGGCAGGCTAAATGAAAACAATGACCTGTAAAACAGCTGCAGTAGTTTGTGTTTTATTATTTCTTTATTCAATCATACGAACATCATTTTTTATCAGACTTCATAAATAAGCATGTTGGTCATGTAAAAATGTTTTAAAAATGATATAAGGAATAAGAATTTTGAAAATGGCAAAGTTTTGTAGAGCAAAGAGAACGGAAGCCAAACTCACAGATGACAATGAGTATCATGCAGAAAAGCTGGATCCCTGAGCCCAGCAGGGAGCTGAGGATCATGGGATACTGCGGCGGTCTGAAGACATCGCCATGGACGTTCTTCCATCCCGACTCCTCCATCGTGTCTTCCTGGTTAGAAATGAGAAACGCTGCTTAGAAAAAAACCAGAACTGAGCCTCTGAATAAAAACCAGATTTTAACAGGCAAGAAAATCTCAAAGATGAAAACGATTTCTTGGAGCAAACACTCCTTGATCCGTTTTGTATTTTCTTACAATGTCGTCATCTCTGTTGTAGTTGGCAATGTCCTTCCGCAAGGTTCTAATGATGATCATACTCAAAATCCCTGGAAGACAAAGGCAGAGAAGGAGAAAGGGTTCATGCAATGCCAGACAGACAAACTCTTGCTGTGGCATTTAGAACGACACATCAGTAGCTGCGTTTCCATTAACCATATAACTGCGCCATTTGACATTTTAAAAATAAATTTGCTCAATCGAATCACAGCAAGCTAAAAAACAAGAAAAAACTCGATGTGGTTTTTCATTTTCTTTTGAAACCTCATAAATCAGACAGTGTGAGACAGGATGTTATTATTCCCATCTTACAACAGGCCAGTGAGCTGCAGCCTCAGGCAGCCGTCTACCCCTGTCCTGTGTTGTCTGTTTTCTTTGCTGTATGATGACAATAAAAGCTGATTCTGATTTGTTTGATTCAAGATTGGTTTATTTCACAAAACTGTAATGGTAATATTTTTTTGCATCAACAACCAGATGTTACCACTGGAGCAAACCATGAAGATGATGACAGGAAGTAGTAGAAGGACGAAGGTGCAGTGTGTTTCTAATGACTCATCGCACAAACAAACTTATTCATGTGTGATTTTAATCGAGTCTCTTTTGTAGAGGAAACACAGCAATTGCGAAATTGTATTTTTTTGACATTAGCGGAATGTTGACAAAGTTTTACTCACATTTGTAATGGAAACACAGCTACTGATATGGCATCATAATATGTGAAAAGGAGAAAATTCCCAGATTTGAAAAACTGACACTTCCATCTCTCAAAAAATGAGTGCTAATACATAGACAAAAGCAAAAGACTATATAAGTGTTATAGAAAAAAACTAACTTTTTGTCACTTTATGGTTGTAGCTTCTCCTCTCTGTCAACTCCCATAACTATAGCCTCTTCATGCTAGTTGAACATTTTGAAATGTCAAGTTACACCTACAAGCGTCAGTAGACTTTATTTGAATTTCATGTGACCGATCAACAGTATAGTATTTTTTGTGAAGAGGAAATAAAATGATAGATAATTTAAAAACATTTTTACAGACAAAAATCTGAGCATAAACCACTTTATATAGAGTTTATCTGCTTGCCATTTACTCTAATCTGTTGTCCCATTTCTGGCCTGAGAGGTTTGTTGGAGTAGTGAACAAAGAAGATCATGAAGCCTTACAGCCGTACCAGAGAGGAAGAAGACGACCACCACAGAGTTGACGATGGAGAACCAGTGAATCTGGACGTCGCTCATGGTCAGGTACGTGTCCCAGCGAGAGGCCCACTTCACCTCACTCTCCTGTGCAAATGAGACAAGAAGTCCAGTGACTAAAACTGAGAAAACATTTTGATTAGGTTTATCTAATTTTTTACGTAAACCTAACCTATCTAAAAATAATTTGAATTTTTAAAATTTGTTTAGATATCCATCTAAAAAAATCTATTTTTAGATAGAAACCTGGTTTGGTATAAAAACGTATCCAACAACGGCATGCCAAACAGTGAACTCAAGCTTTAAATCAGGAAAACACACAGAAATCTTCTGGCACCAGGATGATAAATGCTCCTAAATGCATTTTAAAGATTCACAATAAGGACCTAAAGATGTCTGAGAAGAGATCACTGATTACTGTTAAAAGATAAACAGGTTTATCTTTTAAGCGAGATAAACCTGTTTCCTCATCACATCCATCAGAATCAGCAGGAAAAAAATAAAAAAATTGCTGAATTAAAAAAAAATAGCTAATAGATTTAGGTGAGCTGAGTTCTGCCAGTTGAAACAAGCATGGATGGTCATTTAAATTTTACATCAACTACAATATTTAAGTACAGCAGTTTTATCCTAAACAGATTAGTTATATGTTGACTGTTTTTTGACCAACATATTTTCTAAATTCAATTTAAAAACATCAGAAGTGTTTTGTTTATTCTTTGCATCAGCCCAGCTGATCTATTTATATTGAAGGCTTTAGATGGTTTACATCCAGGTTTGACTTTTGATTTGCTGACCTTCCAGGTGACAGAATATGTGAAAAGAATCTCGTTGTCTTTGGTTGGGTCAATCTCTTGGGGGGCAGAACTGCTGGCTTCAGGCAGTGTGCAGGTTTTATCTGCTTCAATGGCCTTCAGATCTACATATTAAAAAAAGAAAAAGAAATTCAAAGCAACAGATGACTTTCTAACAGACACATTCGCTTCATTTGACCAAAATAGTTAGCGTTAGCCTCAGGTTTGACACAATCACCAGCGCCAAAGCTTTTGGAAAGCTCGTGTTGATACCAACCTTCCACTTTGACACTTTGAGGTAGGACCTCAAAACGCACCACTCTGTAGTTGTGTTTCTCTCCCTCTTCTACTTTCTCCCTGTGGAAGTACAGGATGAAGGACAGGTGGTTGTGGAGATAAAACTGGAACAAAAAAAAAAAAACACAACAGAATTGAATTAGTGTTTTTCCAAACTTCTGTTTCATATTGATCAGAACTGGAAATTCAATTGAATGAACTGATGAAGGCTTGCTTGGAGTGATGGGAAGACTCTCCATCATTCTAAGATATGAGCTCCATGCTAGTTTACGACATCTACTTCCTGTTTGTGAGAGCCATGCTATCAACATCTGCACAGCCTGGTTGATTCGCTCCAAACCAGTAGACGGAAACATGTTTAATTTGTGTTTTGTTTTCTGTTTTGAGACATTTTAAAATTTCACTCAAAATTTGCATTACATATTCACTAGGGGTGCACCGATTGCAGTTTTCTGGCCGATCACCAATTACTAATCTTTTAAAAAGCTTTACCTGCTGTTTCTGATTTTGGCCGATACCAATTCTTTTGTCTGAAATGTTGCTCAGTATGTCAAGAAAGTTGTTGAGTTAACAACAGTGAGGTCACTGTTGTTAATTAGAAATGTGCAGTGATAACTTGGTGAGCCGGTCTGTCAGTCAAAAATTTCTCATTGGAGAACAGAAGAAGACAGTGGTTGATTTTTTTGAGCTTTGCCAAGTTAGATAAGATCAGTGGATAAAATCGACTTCATATGTAAAAATGAAGCCTATTAATTTGGGGAGATCGCCGATCTCCCCAAATTAAGGGAATCAGCACCAATAAATCGGCTGGCCGATAAATCAGTGCACCACAAATATTTACTGATGGGCTTTATCAGCTAATAAAATCTATGTGGAATCTTTATCTCACTGTTGAAAATATTTAAATTGTCTTACCTGACATTCAAAAGTTCATGTAAAGCTTTTATCAGAAATAAAAAGATTTTTAACGATATTCTACTATATTCACATTCACTTGTATGGTTAATGATAAACATGCGCATTCTTCGGGTTGGGTCATTTAGTGAGTGATGAGGCAAAAGCTGCTTCTGAAGAGTCGAGGGTGAAATCTACCTTGTTGTTGTCGACGAAGCCAAGTCTGTAACCATGTTCAAACTGAACGTCTTTATCTGCAACCTTCTTCTGCTCTTCATCCCCTCCTGTTTCTCTGTTGGGGTAAACCTCCAACCTGGTGGCAACTGGAAGGTTGTCTGCAATCCTGAAATAACACACATCAACATAGCTCTTCATTTGGTTTTCAGTTCCCTCAGTTAGATTACAAATGCAAGAAAGTAAAAAGTAAAATAAACACAAGTTTAGTGTGAGAAATTGGAAACTGGCTCCTATGCCAAGTTGGATTATATTAAGAGCAATTATTTGGAACTAGCTTGTTGGTTTTCTGCTTGATAAATGGCCATTAGCGGGTGAATGGGATGAACTCACAGGTGAACGTAGTACTCCTCCTGGATTCGTTCAGCCATCAGTTTGCTCTCCTCCACGTTGAACTTCTTCTTGCCGCACATCAGCTCGCATTTCTTATCCTCGTTCATCTTCACATTGTAGAGCGTATTCACAATGCGATCTCCACGCAAAACCTCACCTGTGCAAATAACGCCAGGATAAAAGATATTAGAAACAAAAGCACAAGAATTACTAAAGTTAGATATTTAAATATCTGAAAAAATGGAAAAAGAAAAATAAGTGAACAAAACATACAAAAAAATAGCAAAAATTTTTTTACATTTTACAAATGAAAGCTATGCTTAACCATACACAGAAAATTTGTTTTGTTTTTTTAACATGAACATATTAGACACTGAAAAACAAGCAAATTTATAAAAATCAATGCCACAATCTGCAGCCCACCTACCCAGGTTTTCCGCCTTGTATAAGACGGAGCTTGGCTTACAGAAAGGCAGGGAATAGTATTCATATGGAAGCTGTGTACGGGAGCTGGTCAGCTTCACCGCCTGCAAAGACAATCGCATTCAGTCAACACTGGCTCATGCAAACACACACACCAGCAACGTGGTCTACAGCAAAAAGGAAACATTTAAAAGCATCAAGTACCTCTACATCCTAAATAAAGATGACTGACGTTATGAGTGCTGAATTTATAAAATAAATAAGCAAACTGAAAAAAACAAGAAATAAAATGAATTATGAAGTCTCTGTAAACAATATTGTCCTTCAAAAAAAGGAAAAAACACTGAAGACTTTTGTCATCCAGGTTTTGGTAGAACGAGAGAAAATAGGAAAAACAATATATGCAGTAATTGATTCATTGCTTATTGCCACAGGCCTATTCTTTTCTAAGAATGTCAAAATAAAAAAAGGACAACAATGTTCAGGAGTAAAATTGGACAACTGGATCGCTGATGATTAATAAAATAATAAGATACTAATTATACAATCTTAAAAAAAATAAAACAAGGGAATAAAGATCAATTTTAGTTTCTTGTGTAGCTTTCAAAAAGCTCAGCAATCAGATTAAAACCTGGAGAACACTACACAACTTCAAACCACATCCTTCTTGAGAAATGTCAAATGAAAATCACAAATAATTTACTAGAGTTTCAGCCTTACCTTAATTTCTACTTGAGCGCCCTCATGGAAGTCCTGAGGAGCGACCCCGGGGACATAGAAGGACCGGCCCACAGGAAGCAGCGCCACAAGCAGCAAGGCGCACCACGTCTCCTGCAACACACAGCAGCAACCAGTCAACAACCCAACAAACCTGCACAATGCTCACAGGTAACAGTCATGATGTCCATGAAGGGAAAGTTTCTTCAGCATGGAACCGACCAACCCTGGATAGACTGTATCTGTGAGAAGGAGTGTTCTCACACAGTTTCCCTTGCTGACAGATTATTTTTCACACTTCATTTTGATTTTAAATGTAAAGAAAAAAGGAAGCAGAGATAGGAAACGATAGTTTAGAAGATTTCTACAGTTTGAGCTGACGTGAGCATCACTTCTCAGCCTTTTCTGGTCACTCATGTACACTCGCAGGTCACTGTTAATTAATACAAAGTAAACAACATGGTTATTTCATTTGAAAGGTTACACACATGTTTATGAAATGGCTGTTTACTGGACGACCTCAAAATAAGCCGCTGCCCCGAATGGGGGGGTCAGGGGGATTCAGAGGGTAAAGCTGCGGAGTCTATTATCTATGAGAAGAAGATCAAGTTACAAAAGGAAGCCACAAACTGGAGAATCTGGTTATTCAAATACTGTTTATTAAAGCCACCACTAACACCGACCCATTCTTTACAGGAACGGAGGCATGAAGCAAACACTCAGCTCAGGCTGCACTTCTCTTATTTCACAGTTTGGGCTGGGAGGTAGAACATGGCTGCTTCTTTCCATCAGAAAGAGGAGAATGACAGCACACAAGAACAAAGAAGAAGACAAGAAGATGGTAAAACCAGGTAATTCTGATTGGCTTAAGGTTCTCATGTTTCTTGTTTGCTAACCCATTTAATGACTGTTTGGTTCAATAAAGATTTAAATAAAGGCCCTCTGAATGTGGCCATACAGCCATATTTTGTAATAAATGACTAAACAATTGAGTGGCTGGTAAGAATCAACTATAACAGCCGCCTGATTTTTAACTTTACGAATGTAAATGGTGCCGAGTAGGAAACGGTTAAAGACCTGTCCTCTGCTTCAGACTGAATAAAGATGCTCATCATGTCACCTCAGGGATCCAGAACCAAGCAAAACAGGAAAAACATGTTCTCTCTGAGTTCCTCTCTAACTAAACGGTTTGGAAGCCAAAAAAGCAGATGCAGAGAGATTATACTTTTACAGTAAAACTACCTTACTGACAGGAAATGATTTTCATTCATCTCCACATGTTGATGGACTATTCACTAGCTGCATTTCCATTAACCATGGAATTGCACAAATTGAAATTACAAAAATAAATGTTCTTAATGAAAACTAGCCAATTTGGAGAAAAACTCACATTTTTCAATAAAATGCTTTTGCGCTGGGATGAGGTGATTTTTCAGCTGTATCAAAATGGATACAATTCACAAAACTGCAATGGAAACATCATATGAGGCACAAGGACAACAGCGGGATGTTACAACTGGTGAAAACAATGAAAAAGACGACAGGAAGTCGTATGAGGGTGATGGATTGTTTTTGGGTTTTTTTTGGAGAAAGTACAGCTGGCTCCACCGGAGCTCTGTGAGCATCACCCAGTTCATAAAGAGCTGTGTGTCGCTCCAAAGTGTGTCGTTCCTTAGCTCTTCTGTGAAAATCCCAAACTACAATTTTCTCAAAGCACCTCAAACGTAGCCGCCACCCCCCAAGTAGGCGGAGCTTGTCACTCCAACCCCTGACATCTCTTCTGATTGGCTGATAGATGATGAGCGCTAGCAGCATGGCTGAAATATGAATATATCTTATGTAACTGTTTACATCTGATGCTGCCATGATGTTTAATGACTTGTGTAAACAAGCTTGTTGGGAAGCACAAATTTTTGTCATTAGCATAAAATGAACATTTGTTCAGGAAACGCAGCTACTATCTGGGTTCTATGTTAGCAATAAGCCCAAAGTGTCCCAGTCACTAAAGAAAAACACACTGTAATAAAAAAAAATATTAGGATCAAAACTTTATTACATTAATTTGGTTAGTTCATTTCTTAGATTTTAACATGGTAGATGTTAATCACACTTTTTTTTCAACATATACAGATTCCGGCTGTCATGAAGTTTTTGGAACGCATCGCTGCATATTATTTATGTTACAGGAAAAATCAGGAGAAGTGAACAGCTGGTGACCTAAAAAATATTCTGGGTACCCCAAGTGTCATTCAGTCGTGAATTCTCTTTGCAAATATGACATAAAAGCTCTTTTAGCCAACATTAAGAGTCACCATGAAGAGCATAACAGGCCACAGGTTAGTAACCCTCATCTTAAGCATTGTAGATGTACCAATGGAGGGAACACTGAGGACATCTCCTCACTTTGTTTGGACATTATTTGCAATTATTGTTTTCATTGACATTGCATTCCCTGTTTATATTACCTTCCATAAAACATTCACCTAGCCCAGGACTACCATCTTAGTCCATTTGATATTCTCTCAGCCACTGTCAAGTTGAGGCAAATGATCTTTCATCCTGATCCTGGTTCTGCTGGAGGTTTCCTCCTGTTATTATTGAATGGTTGTTCTGCGCTGATGCCCTGTGCTGGCTCAGAATACAGGATTGCATTAAAGCAAAGATTAGATAGGATGCAATCTGCTGCATTCCCTGTGATTCCTACATTGTATTATAACTGGACAGGACAAGATCAAATCTAACTGTGTAACTATCTAACTATCTGTGTCTGAGTTGCCCTGTGACAGACTGGTAAGCAGGTCGGGATGGGTTCCAGTCAACAAACCCCAATGCAATCTGAAAGCAGCGCGCATGGAAAACAAAGGAATGGACACACTGACAAAACGCATGGCTGAATTTGAATCAAACTGGAAGAGTAAATGACCAGCTATGAGTCTAATATGCTCTGGCCTGAAACTTTACTTAGTTGTGATTCATCTATAAATAAAGATAATGGAAGGGGATATTATTGAACTACAATTTTCAGAGTTAATCTCAAATTATTTACTAGTATCAATCCAAAATACAGCAACATAATGCAATTCAGAGAAAAAAAACAAAACAAACAAACAAAAAAAAACATATGCTGGACTAAATGTTGGTTAAAGTAAATCTAATCAACATTTCCAGATAAGAAAAAAAAAAAAACATCGGTAGAAAAAGGAATCCTTCAAAGTTGCTGATATCCAAAACCCCAAAACCTGTGTAATGACAAGTGTGATGTATTAAGGATTTGTTACCTACACTTAAAGTCTACAACGTAATCATGATCATTCAACACAAACAGGATAAGAAGGGCAACACATTACAATCCCGACACGCATTGCACTATGCCAACACCTACAATATAAATGTTGGTTTATTGCTGATGTAGTTTATATGTACGTAAGCCTAGTTTAACGTCACAAAGTTTAATTAACTGAATTGTCAATAACAATGAATTACGACAGGGTGGGTAGCGGACCAGCACAATATGTTGTATGAGCTACATAGTGCCAACATGACAAAATAGTTAAATAGAAACAGTCTTATTCCAGTTTTATGTGGGTATTTTGTTGAACTTCCTGCTCTTCTGCCATGCTAACACCTTTCAGTCATAACAACTGACGCTTCCAAACGTAAGTGCTGAAGCTAGCTGGAAAAGTTCTGCTTTATCTCCTATCTGCTGGGATGACAGCCCTATTACTGACGAGCCCAAGGTCTCTTGGACGTGTGTTCAAACAATTTCATAATTCAAGAAAATCACTGTAACAGCCAGATTTCTGTACATCCATGCTAGCTTTAGCTAACAGGCTAACTAAGTTAGCAACATTGCAAACATTCAAACAATAAACTCCTGTGAGTAGTATCTTTACATTAAGTTTCCATATATCGCTTCAGTTAATTTCCTCTGCCGCAATTACATCGCAATGTCTTACTTATTTAAGGAGTAGAGAGTAGCAAAAATATAGATAGAGGAAAGAGTTCATTTTATCACTTACCATAGCCTCGGCCGCCATTTTGAATACGTGTCATTAGTGACGTTCCGGAAGTTGACCACTGCTCATTATTTCGAAAAAACTAACAAATATATAATATATATAGATAAACATGTTTTATTTAACATCATTCACTCTGAACGGAGTTTTCGTTCAGAGTGAATGTATATATAAAATTGAACGAAGTTTCATATATATATTGTCATTTTAACCCTTTGCCATTTCATAACTTCGTGGTTCTTTTTGTTTTGTTCAGAATTTTTAGGTATAAATGGAGCTGTGGGATCTCATAGCATCCAGTGTTTTGGGGTCATATGACAAATTGCAGCCCCTAAGACTCAAAAAGAACTTTCCTGCTTTCATCATTTCTCATCATATTGCTTCATTTCCCTTTAGGGTGTGTGCTCTGTATACCATGTCAGATTTCTAAGCAATGTGACTTAGAAAGGTGTCAAAGTTTAACTCCTGGGGTCACATGTTTAACTCCTGTTTTCGTTCAGAGTGAATAGGTTCACTGATTAAACTTTACTTTGCTGTTATTTTGAGCACATACCTTTCAATTATTGTTTCACTTAAACTGAATCTGCTACATGAATGTCGTCATAGAAAACTGTTGGGGGTTTTTTATGACTCGCATCTACAGTCAAGCCCAAAATCATTCATACCACAAGCAGATTTAAGTTTAATTTGAATTTAAATTGACTGGATGTAATAATAATGTGCAGCCATTAATAGGTTTAAATTCAAATACATAATTTTTATAATTCAAAACTGTGTATATATATATATATATATTCCTATTGTCTTTTGAAAGATCTCTTCATCATTTTCCATCAGAATGCAGATAACCTTGTCTCCAAAACCAAAATACTCACCAACAAATAGTGAAAACTTGCTCCATTGCACATGCATACATGTAGTAGCAAACTTGTTCAGGGTATATACGACTACATTTGATGTAGTTTTTATGCAGTGTGAATCAAATAAGACAGTAAAGACATTAAATACATTGAAGTATAATACATAAGTGAAATAATAATCAATAAAAAGGTAGAAGAACATAAAAGTTATGATGAAAAGATCTCTTTGCTGTTCCATGAAGACTCGTTACCGTCACCTTTAAACCTTTTTATTTAACCGTTGTCATAACAGTTGCACTTAAGCATTCACAAACTGCCAAGAGATTCATATTGAAAAACAGAGAAAAAACTATATGATTATATACAGTTCTGAGCAATGCTGTGCTTCATTCTTAGATGGCTCTACACTTAAAGAACATTTTTGATACACTGTTGCGTAGATGTCTTTCAAAATAGATGCCATATTTACCACAACATGAAATATTAAAATCTTAAAAGCTCACTTGTTCAGGAGTTTTGGTCCTGAATGTTTATGTGCAATTTACATTCAACTCCCAGCACTATAAAAATGCATTAGTAAGTATCAGTCATTGCTCTTTGCTAAAACATGCATACAAGCTTATAAAAGATTAATTTTAAAAGAAAAAAAAATATAAGTAGGAACTGCTTTTTTTTTAAATAACTTAAGTCATAAAGAACATATATGTAAGAATTGACAAGCAGAATAAATCTAAGGCTGAGTGCTACCCTTTCTGTATATACAAATCATATGGAATATATTGCTGATTGAACGTGGATTAAAGAGCCACTGTCAAAGGCACTGTGAACGAGGAATGCTAAAATAAGCCACAAATAATGTGAAAACGTGCAGAGAGAAAATTGCTACCCTAATCAGGCCTATGGTTTTTTTTTTCACATTGTAAATTCCTTTTCTGTAATCCTGAGTTAGCACAGAAATATCTGCTGAGCTTGATGAAGTTCGTCATGTTTTAAAAAGTTAGGGATTGTATAAAAATTACAGCAGGAATATAAAAACTTACCAATACAGAAGAAGTTACCATTAATGATAATTATGTCAAAACAATGGCACGAATGAAATGCCTTTTGTTTTGAATTTGCCGAGCTCCAAACGTAGCGCAGTGTGTATTTAATGCATCTATGTAAATAAATTAGATAAAAATGTTCTTTGAAGTGTTACTCTTCATATTAGAGGCCAAAACTGATGTGTATTTCTGAAGGGTTTATAGTGAATTTTCAAATAATAAATATTAAAGTAAGCTGATGCGGCTCTGGGAATATTAACATCTAATGTGCTACGCTCTTGTTTTTAAGACTGCTGCTGGTATGTGCCAAACCTTACAGGCTCAATTAAACTCCAAACCACAAGGTGGCGCTAACGCACTAATCTACCAACAAAGCTTTATGCAGTTTGTGCGGCCTTGAATAATAAACTTTTTATTCAATAAACAGCACATGTAAGAAAACATTTATTATACTGCTTGAAAAAAACAACAAATGTCTGAGCTGTGTTTCAGTCTCTGACATATAGAATGTACTACCAATCTTTTTTGTAACTTCTTTGACACCACCTTTTGAGATGGAGTTTTAGTGCTGTGGAATTATTACAACTCTCAATTTACATAAAGTAAGTATAAAAATAGCATTTAACTTTTTTTAGGCAGCGAGTCTTTGTGGGCTCTCCGTAGTGGACACAAATGGAGATTCACTTTTAGAAACGGATGTGTTAGCTAAACCTTTCCAATCCTGTAGCTCTTTCTCTTTTAAAACAGGGAGCTTTTTTATTAAATAGCAAACATGTAAAGACCAATCTTTCAAAAGTAAAAGTAATCATCTGCTAATAATTTCTGTACAGTCCCTACTATTGCAATGCTGTTTGTGTAAGTAAGAGGTTTGTGGCCTGTACTGCACAACTGCAGACCCAAACTGAATCTTCGGCACATATTAATGAATCATGTCTCATGGCTGCTGCTGGTACTGGCTCTCTGTGGCTGTGTAGAAATCTTCCAGGACACTCTGCAGGTAGTCGAAGGTGGGACGGTCCTCTGGCTTGTTCTTCCAGCACACCAGCATGATATCATAAAGTTCAGTGGGACAGCTGTCAAGGCGCTGCATTCGGTAACCTTTCTCCAGAGAACGGATTACCTCTGGATTAGTCATTCCTGGAAAATAAGAAATTACTTACAACCTCTATCACTCCAGCAATGATCCAAAAGATTTTCCTAAATACCGTAACAGGACTTATTGCTCATTTTGAAAGGATAATAAGCGGCGTTGTCACCTGGGTATGGGGTGCGTCCGTAACTGATAATCTCAGTCAACAAAATTCCAAAGGACCAGACGTCTGATTTTATTGTGAAGGAACCATAGTTGATGGCTTCAGGGGCGGTCCATTTGATTGGGAACTTAGCTCCTGGTTAAGGAAGAACAATAAAACAGTAAGCCTGTAGAACTAGTTTGGTCAGTCAGACATTCAAAGTCCTAGAAAAAATGTTAAAAAATGTCCTTGTCAAAAATGTTTCTGTTTAAGTAAACCATTCAGCATACAGCAGCACTGCAAAAACAGAAAATCTCACCAAGTATTTTTGGTCTAGTTTTTAATAAGAAATAAGAGAAACTTTTAACTTCTAACAAGTAACTTTTCTGCAAGACGTAGGAACCTGTTTTAGATCAAGAATTCCTTAATATTAACAAAAAAGTACCTGTTTCACTTTCACTGGTATCATGGGAAAAGAGTTTTATTACAAGTGAAAAAAATCTGCCAGAGGAACTGGTACTTTTTCAAAGAAGTTAAGGAATTATTAACCTAAAACAAGCTCGTACATTTTGCAGTCTCATTTGAAGTTTACTAAAATATGTACACTAGACAATAAGCCAAACGTACTTGGTAAGATCTTGTGTTTTTGCAGTGATGTCATTAACATGACAAGGAGGATGGAGATAAATTCTTCTGTGGCATGTAGAGGAATGAGATTTACCTTCTCTGGCTGTGTATTCATTGTCCTCGATGATACGAGCAAGGCCAAAGTCAGCAATTTTGCACACTAAGGACTTATTGACCAGGATGTTGGCGGCTCTCAAGTCTCTGTGGATGTAGTTCTTCTGTTCAATGTACGCCATACCTTCTGCAATCTAGAAACAAGCAATGTGAAGTAACAGATTATTTAACAGAACTGTAAAGGCTTTTCTTAGTCCCCCACCCGCAAGGTTACAGATGAAAGCATTATTGATTAACCTGGTAAAAAGCAGACCTTGTTCTAGACGGTCATACAACGTATTAATGCACACTTTTTTTTTTTGCAGTGATCTGTATTTGTAGATGTCTGTGTTTAATTGAATTTCAATAAAAAACTTGTTTCCCCTGTCTGATACGGTTTCTTTCTTACAAACGCCTCTGTATTTAAAATATATATTTTTAAAATGGTAGGATATTCTAATAAAAAGATTAGTGCATCTGTGATAGCTTTTAATTTTACACAGGTAGGATATTCTGATGAAGGAAGTGATATTTTTGTGGTTTCGTCGTGTATATAAATTGCTCCAATGCCAAACTAAGTATAACTCCTAAGCTTCCACGTCAGTCCAGTCACTCAAAGTATGTTGCCCGATAATAATATTTAACATGAACACAACCCGCGATAGTTTTCGCTTTGTAAACATGACGGTAGTTTTAGAGAGACGTTGCTG
Organism: Gambusia affinis; assembly: GCF_019740435.1. Classification (NCBI taxonomy): domain Eukaryota; kingdom Metazoa; phylum Chordata; class Actinopteri; order Cyprinodontiformes; family Poeciliidae; genus Gambusia; species Gambusia affinis. The sequence goes on from NC_057868.1 coordinate 16,665,883, forward strand.
TCTATCTGTGCTACGGTAGGAAACTCTGACGAGGAAGCACTAACGGTCAGAACACTGGACTAGTGAAAGATGTTTTACACTTAATAACTTTCACTTTACTAGCATCCAAGCTCTCACATACTATATAACCAGCATGTGTGCTACTAGCTAGTAATTGGGCTAATGAAAGATGGATTTATTTTAAGGCCTTTTACAGGTCTTTACCTCAAGTTCCAAATGTGATCAGCATTATACAAACGGTTGTTGTTTTAATTAAAAATGTATCAGATTTTTGATTAATAAAATCAAACAATTCCCACCTGGGCAGAGAAGTCAATAAGCTTGGGAAGCTGGACACGGTTGCCTTCGTCACTTTTTAAGAAGTCCAACAAACTGCCTGCAAGAAGACATATTCATACACATTAAAATTAACATTAAATGACTGAATATAAAAAAATATATAATAACATTTTCAAAGACATGAATTTCAGACAGTATTTTAGATAAGCAATTTGTGTTTAAATCTTCTATTTCAAGTGTAATAAACTCTTAAAGGAACAAAAAAATAGATCCACTCCTGCACGACAGTTTGGATTTTCTTCTTCTGCGTAAGAACTTGGAACATGTTTGTATGAATTTTCGCTGTTTTCTACTTCTAGTCTCTACTGCGGTCATGTTGACACTGTTACTGACAGAGGAAGATTCAAAGCTAGTTGTTTCTCTACCAATCAGAGGAAGCACTGACAATATGTTTTCAACCTACTAACCAATTCAAACGTGACAACGATTTAAAGATTCAATAAACAGCCTCCATGTAAACGTTGTGACACTTTTGAAACTGCTGCCGTTTGAAAATTGTAGAAGTCCAATTGACTGACAACCAATTAGCTATATCCTCTGGGACCAATTAATCTTGACTGAAGAAGAGTTCTGCAACGGGTTTTAGAGGAATAAGACATTATTGTGTAAAACGTTTGCAACAATCAAGTGAACATAAAGTTGCACCTTTTTCCATATACTCAGTAATGATATAGATGGGCTCTTCTTTGGTGACCACAGCGTTGAGTCGCACCAGTTTGTCGTGCTGTAGACTCTTCATCAGGTTAGCTTCCATCAAGAAAGCTTCCACTGACATACTGCCTGGCTTCATGGTCTTCACAGCTACCTTGGTGTGCTTATTGTATGTAGCTTCAATGAAGAAAAAAAATATATATATATATTTATATACAACCATAACAATTAATTACAACTTTGGTAAAAAAAAAAAAATAATGTTACTGATTGTGTTTTACAGTGGTACAGATCTGTCTCACCCATCCAAACTTCTCCAAACTGTCCTGCACCAAGTCTCTTGTCTAACTTAAGTGAAGATCTTGGGATTTCCCAGGCGTCCTTTTCCCAAGGCTTTTCAGGTTTGGGGCTCAAACATGCGTTGGTCAGAGTTTGGCAGAGGCCATCTCCCTGTTCTGAAAACAACAAATATTATATTTAGCAGTTTCAGGTGTTATGCAGCTTTTTATGATTAGGAAAATTGTTGATGCTGTAGGTAATTGAAACCTATCCAATTACTCCTTTGAAGCTGCAGTGTATAACTTTTGCATATATATAAAACAAACTTAATGTTTTTTTATGTATTTGCTAAAACTATCACCATGTGGTCACAGTGATGTAAGACATAATATGTGAAAAGGTTGTGGAGGGTGATTTACAGCTCTAAGACCCTCCTCTTGGCTCTAATTGGTTGTTTCTAGTTAGCACTGAGAGCTCTGGGAGAAGAAAGAGGTGCTAAATTAATCACAGATTATTTGTCTCAAACAATACTGTCACAACATAGTGACAGTTTCAACAAATATGTAAATAAGGTTTGACTGTTTGACATCTAGCAACATGGCGGTCGGAACTCACTCTTATAATGGTTGACCAGCTCTTGCAGAGTGCTGAAGGTGATGCGTGGTGAGATATAAAATCCTCCGTTGTCCAGAGTTCGAATTTTATAATGTTTAACGGTGTCACCAGCCTGGGGGTCGAGATCCCTGACGGACAGAGAGTAGCTACCTGTTGTAGAAACAAATGAAACAGCAGTTCACATCTGATCCAAAGTGGTGATTTTAAAAATGGCAAGTGGAATTCAAATATTTAAATTAAACTGTGGAAACACTTGATCAATAAATCCATTTGAAATCTTTTACCAAATCTTTTAAAGGGTGTCGGTGTGTACACCCTTTATGCATTTGCTTTTGCAGTTCGTCTTACCCTTGGTAGTCTCACTGTCTCGGATCATGTAGGATCCGACTCGATTCCCCGGAGCCAGGAGCTGCCTCTCGGCGTCCTTTCTGCTAACACCCTTAAAGAACCAACTGAACAAGAGGAAAAAGGCTCAGTGATTAAATCTAAACAAAGGCCACACAATAATCCATGTTTGTGTTTAAAGCTTAAGCGTGTGCACTCACTCCTCTGTCTCCAGAGAATCTATGGCCACGTAATTGCTGGGAATGAAGCCTTCCTGGCCTGTGCTGATGGACATGGCTCTCCACCACTCGCCTGACCTAAAATGTGAAAGGGACAGCAAGAGAGGCACACCAAACAAAACTATTACCCAAAAAAATAATTGCACGTGTTTCTATGTAAATTGTAAATTTTAATAAAATGCAGTTACTATGTGCAGTTTAATTCACATTAATAAAGTTTTTTATTGTTATCACAGTAGTACCACAAAACATGGCAGTGATAATAGACCATATCGCCCATCCACAGTGGTTATCTTTAAACTAATGCTTTGCTAAAGAAGCTTTTCATCCACTATCAGCATTCAGTCTTCTTTGGTATGAGTCCATCAACATGTCCTGACTTGGTGATATCTGTCCACTCTAAATTCCAAAAGCATTCCAGATCTAGTCATTTATTTCTGGATTCTGGTTACAAGTTTAGATTTATTGTTCTTAGGATCATGACATTATGAGTAAGTCCCAAAGCTACTTACTCCTCCAAAATTCTGAGTTTATCTCCCTTCTTGAAGCCAAGGTCTCCGTCATGAATCGCCTCATAGTCGAACAGTGCAATGGCGACACTCTCACCTATGTCAATAAAACACAACAAGGATGTTATGTTCACTTTCCAGACATTTACATAGATATTTACTTTTGCTTGGACAACTTGTAGCTCCAGCACATGTGAAAAGATCGCACTTGCAGGACTTTCGGTGGTCATCCTAAGCTTAGATTCTTTAACCACATTCTTCTTGCTTTCCCAAATCCAATGATTTTTTATCCAAGGCCAAAGAAATCACCTCATTGAGCCTTCAATGAAATGATGCAGTGTGATCAGTGCAACAAGGAGTAGACATGTCAAATCAAATAAAATAGTTGCAGCTGTCACTGTTTGGCCAGAAGTTTCTTACATAATTAAATCCCCCGCCCCGTTGCATTACTGCGAATAAGATGGCATGTTGATCAAATAAAAATGACAACTAATCTAGGGTGACCAGATTTGGGTGTGTGAAAAGTAGGACACTTCTTTTCTTGTCGGCGGTGGGGGGCGGGGGGGTAGAATCGGCGGACAAAAATGCGCCAACGGGGGTAGAATTCCCCCCGGACATTTTTTTAGGTCTGAAAAGTAGGACATGTCCGGGAAAAAGAGGACGTCTGGTCACCCTAAAACTAATCATCAAAGAACATGCTAACCAGAAGCCCTTCTGTCAGAGACGGTCGGTGGAGGGAGTGCTGGGCATTAACCTGAGAAGATTAATTTGAGCAAAATTAATCTTGCTCAAATTTTAGCGGTTAGCTAGCTTAACCGCTAGCTAACCGCTAACCTTGCCACAGATCAAAGTCTAACACGTCACGTGGACATGTTGAGTCTGCGTCCACAGTGTCTTTTCTGCAAATGACAACAAAGGAAAGCTACTTCCCATCCATTCTTTGCTGAAAATTGTGGAGCTGCATCAGTTGTGAGATTTCTTTTTTCTATTTCTGTATTAATTTTTGCCCTTTCCACCATTATTTCAGAAACGAATCACTGACTGAACGTAACTGTTAGACAAAATGATCACATCTTCTATCCTAAGTTCATGTATCACAATATTCGTTAGACTAAGTAGTCTTTCAGGGGTTAAAGGGAGGACTAAATCTACAAAAAACATGCATGCTAACAGCTAGCTCTGTTAACACTGATAGTTAGCTTAATTTTCAGTAAGAGCAGCTGCAGTAGAAATCAGGAAACCACAAAGCATGGTGTGTTTTAAAATAGACATTTAATTTGGACACTTTCAGTCCTGTCTTGTTCTTTAGTTCAATAAGTTGGATCAAAATAAAAATGCTGTCAAGTACATTGCTGTCATATAATTATCAATGCATAATAATTGCAGTGACACCTCAGCTTTGTCTCTGCAATAGGCTTCCCCATATTTTCGCTCTATGACTAACTTCCTTGTACGCCTGGTAATAATAGCAGCAACGGGCTGGTCTTTTTCTGTGTTTAGGTCTGCATGGCGAGGCAGTGAGAGAGGTTGTTGTTCACCACCAACACACTGACACTTCTTCCTCTTTCGAGCTCAGAGACAAGGTTTTTCTGCTTTCAAAAAGTACTCACCCATATCTGCCTAAAAAAAAGGACTTTTGTTGACGGCCATTTTGAATCTAACATTACCTTAGTTCCTACATGATCCTTTTCTCTACTTTGAGATTAAGCAGAGGTAGCTCAAGATGCTCATGCAATGTCAACAACAACCAGTAAGTAAACTCACCTTCTGAAGAGGTTGCATTAGCAGGCTGTTTGGCCTGTGGAGAGAGAGCGAGAGACACAGTCACACATGAATGCTGCACTCATTTTAATTTCCGTGTATTCAAATGAAAGTAAAATACTTTTTTTTTTTATGCGAAATATGTTTTGATCCTCAGAATTAGTGTGGTTACTAACAACAATGCATAATCAACAAGACTAATGTTAGGAGTCATACAGGACAAACATAATAACTTGTAGGGCCAACAACAACAACAGCCTCTTAGTGGTAAAACTGTTGTTGTTGAATTTGGACCACTCTTTGGAAAAGTATTTTAAATGAGTCAAAACGGAGGACTGTATTAGGATGAATGACATGTTTAAAAAGTCATGCCTCAGCATCTCATGCAGACATTAACTAGGCCACTATGAAGCAGTTTTTTTCTTTTCTTTTTAGCCATTCAAAGGTGAACTTTCTGAAATGCCTTTTTGGCTAAATTGAGGCAGGCCATTGTGTTATTTTTGGTCAGATAATGTTTTCGACTTGTAAAATCCCTCATGGATGCTATTTTAGCCCAGACTCTTTCTAATTGTCATTAACACTGACCTTCACTGTGGCAGCGGAGGCCTGTGGTGTTGTATCTTCTGGGTAGTTTTGCGACCATGTGCCAAAATTTTTTAAACACTGATAGATGTCACTGCCTTTTCATCCTCATCTGTGGTAAAATTTCTTTACATCAGGAGATCTTGTAGCCTACTTCATGTTGTCAGACAGGTTCTATATTTCACAGATTCATTTTTTTCTAATTAAGTTAGGGAATGGCAAGTGTTAATGAATTCCCCCTTCATAGTGAATCTCGAGGAATTTGTTTGCATAAACTGAATGATTGGACTGAATTGAATTAAATTATTAGCTTTAATGCTTTGAGATTTTACTTGTTATAAATTGTCACTAAATTGAATTAAACCAAAAAGTAAACTGGGTTTTATTCAGGTTTTCTTTCTATTCTATTAAAATGAATTGGCTGATCTGAATCATTTCTGTGTAACTAAAAGGTTTTTTCTAAAAGTAGCTGTTTAATGAGAGGCTTCAAGTTTAAAACCACTTTTAATTACAACAAAACTGTGCAAACAAAAATAACATTTGCAAGGTCAGCATATCAACTAAATCGGCATCAATTGCAGCCATACTGTTGTTTTTCAGGTTAGATGGTGCTTTTTATGTCAGAGTTTGGTTTTCACATAGATTTTAAAGTAGAGCAAGGTCATTTGTTTAAAACCCACGGGGGCATTTTAGACCCAATCACCCAATGTGTTGATGAAGTTTAGTTTCGACGTTAAGAGTTATCACAGCATGAAAAAGTAACACTTCTCGCTACGCATGTCCTAGCTGAACGCTCTGGTTCTGCTTCTCTCACTTCCTCTTTCTTCATTGAGGGCGAAAGAGATCTTACAGGCAGCACACAGGAAGCAGTAGCCAGAGGAACCACACTCGCACTAACACTGCAACTTTAACCCTGCCACAGCTCAGAGTCTAACCGGCATGCAAACCCACAGCACGTCACGCGGACATGTTGAGTCTGCGTCCACACCGTGTCTTTTCTGCAAATGACAACAAAGGAAAGCTACTTCCCATCCATTCTTTGCTGAAAATTGTGGAACAGCGTTCTTATCTTCTCTGAACTAAGTTGGCCTATTTCTGCCTTTTTATCAGCACCCTTCCTCATTTTTTTTTAGAAGCCCATAAAGATTCTGCAGTTGTTTTTTCCTTTTACTTCTAAAACATGGATGTGCACTTAAACTGTCCTTTAGAACAGAGTATTTATTCTACTGTATAAAAAGTTTGCAACTTACTCCAAAATTTCTCTATTTTCCTTCCAATGCAGGCAGATTTTCATTGCAATGGAAATCTGCCTGAATTTATAATTCTAATGAAAACCATGATCATTTTTATTCTAATGCTCTTGGTAAATAGCTAATACTATTTCTCAGGACTTTGGTTGCTTGATTAAAGTTTGTTCTGTTTGAGGGAGTCTGTGCTGACAGAATAGGCTGCAAAGAAATCGTTAGTAGAATCATTAAAACAATACACATGCTTAAGCTGAAATATTTCTGCAATTTGGTCAGTTGTGCCTAATGTCACAAATTGACATCATACCTTTTATAGCTGCTGTACATGCTGCATTTAAGTGAACAATTTATACCTTATTCTGCATCTGCTAGAACACAAAAACACAATGAATGTTTTTTTGTTTTTTTAAATTTAATCACAAAAAACCCCCAACAACAAATCATTTCACAAAATGCTAAATATGTCCTATTCAAGCATAGGATTGCCATGTTTTGGATGACTCATAATATACACCGTACAATTAACATGAGAAAACTTTTGCACACTTCTGTAATTTCATGTGGCACTTTTAATTTTGTGGTATACGTGTTGCTTGGCTTTACTAGTAAACCAGTAAATCCCAATCTAAAAAAAAATAAATAAATCTAAATCTACATTCTCCACAGTAAAAAATAGTTCCCTTATACCAGAGGTTAGAAAAGGATGTAAAGGTTAATTAATGTGGAGTTTTGGTTACCTACAATAAAATAATACTTTAATGAAAGGAACAAAGTGGTCTGATTACTGAAGGAAATGAATTTTAAATCACATAATACATAATTTTGCTCTCATGTCTTGTTAAATAAACGCCTATCGTTTCCTAATTTTTTGGGTGTTAATTGTTTCTAAATGTGGCTCATTCTGTCTTCAAGTGCTTGGAGCATTTAGGCAAGTTTAATGGAGAGGTGGCTCCAGTCTTGATTGGAGTAAAAAAGAAGCACAGTGCTTGTGTTTTGTTTACTCTGTGTTTAAATTAAAGTACAGCACAAAACATGGATTAATAAAAGAAGAAAAAAAAACTGTACTGTATCTTCATTTTTAGGATTTCAATTTGTTGATAAAAATCTTCCCCTAAAAAAATCTTTTAAACTGCTTCAACTAATTGCCCCCAGGCCACCCGATTCATATTTTCCCATAAAACATTCATTTCAGATTATGAGGAAGTGCGTTAGCTCGGCTGTGGGTTCAGAGTCTGACATATTTGTAAAAGTTGACATACTCTAATGAGGATTAGAACAGCAATGAATGGAAATCGTTCAGCGACCGTTCAGTGAGTTCGTAGCTGTTGAATGTCTAAATCAGTATGTTTTCTTTTTTTTTTTCAGGTCCAACTTACGGCAGCTTTGCTTCCAGAGGTGGGGTCTCTGACATAGTGTACCTGAGCTCTGTTCTGCTGGTCGCTGTTATCCGTGTCTTTGCTGGGGAACTTCTGCTCCTTCTTTGAGCCCACACAGCCCATGATGCCGTCTGCAGGGCGACAGAATGCGTTAGAGCCGAGTAGAAACTGTCAAAGCTTCGCTGCGGTTCAACGGGGCGTTCAAAAGAACAGGCAGCTCACAACTGAAATAACAAACGTTCAAGTATAGAAACAAAAGATTTTTTTATTTTTATCTTACTTTTATTGAAATGGCTGAGGGCCAGTTTGAACATTTTTGTGCGAAACAATGAGATTCTCACTAAGACCTTTGTCAGGTTGGGGACTAGTTCCTGTTGCTCTGACTCCAAGATTTGCAGTTAATATGTCAGCAATTATTTTAATCAATAACTTCGGAATCCCAGAAATGAAAACTCTGGAGGTAACATGAATCTAGAGTCTTCTGAATTGCATGTAAAATGCACTGATTTGACTGATGCTTGCAGTCTGAGAACACTGATTTTACATGAGAATAGTAATAAAAAAATAATAAAAAATCATCGGCCATGTTGAGGATATTACAAAAAGAAGGAAGTCACAAGATAAATTTATGGAGGCAATACGTTTTGCAGCTTCACCAAAAGCAGGCTGCTGACTTGACTCTGCAGTTTAACAGCAGGTGAAAGTAAAAGTCTATAATGCCTCATTATAGTGATTTCAGGTTTTTTTTAAATCAGAATTCTAAAAGACAAAGTGTTTTTGATTTTATTCCTGATGTCAGTAAAAGCACAAAATCAAGCGGCCTCTGATGACTCATGTTAATAAGATAAAGAAAATGCTGAGGTACTGAAAGATGCTATCAGTTCTTAGAAACTAATGGAAGTACGCAAAACATAATGAGATACTGCATGTAAATACCTTGGTTTACATGTTAGTGAGAAAGAAAAAACATATTTTGAAATAACTATAAAAAATAAGACTTCTAATATTTTATCAGTACAACAATCTTTCCAATTGAAAACTGAAGTGGTCCATGGCGGAAGAGGAGAGAGGGACCCACCGTGGCAAATACATTAATTAATAAATACATTAACAATACTTTATTTAAAGATATATATTTAAGTTTTGATGTAGGACATCCCAAAATCTGTATGGAGTTGGGATTGTTTGAGACATTAAGTAGGAACTGGAGACATCTAGAGTTTCAGATTGCAAATAAAAACCTCTGGAATTTTAAGATTGTTGAAGCAAAGTAAAAAATTTCAGATTAACACATGATAAAAAAGTTAAAGATTGCATCTAAACCTGCGGAGACTTTCTGTCCTCAGTGTGGATCCCACAGATATAAAACTGAAGAACTTTAAGGAACTGTGAGTTTTCTGTTAAAGTTGCCGTCTTCTGTTGACTGTCGATGGTTTAACTTTTAAAAAATATAAAATGTAACGTGACTCTTAGCTCTGTTCGCTGAGCACACTTTTTCACCACGCTCTGTCGCCAACCTGCTTTTTGTTCTGTTTCATTACGAAACAGGTTTCCATGATGCAAGATGAACTCTTTAACTGATAGTTGGTGTTAAAACAAGTCCAGCTATAAAAAGGCTTTTGAATATCAGAGCGTCATATTCTAATAATACTGAACAGAAAAGGGTGTCTGACAAAACAGGAGTGAGCTGGCGTGGTAAGAGTCATTATGACTTTTCAGATATTGTAGTTAAATCCATGTGTGCAGGTTTACAGGCCTTGACAATAAGTTACTACAACGATAATTTACTGGAGAAAGATGACTTCATAAAACTCTAAAAAACAGTTACACTGAAAAGAATGTATGTGATTGGTAAACTTTTAGATCATTCTAAATATATACAAAACAAATCCAGTAAATGTAACACATAAAATGGAGCTATGTACTTAGAATACACACAACATCCCATGTAACACAAATCATTGCTTTTTTAGGACAACATAGAAAGTGTGGATCTTTAAGGGAAATCCTACTCAAATTACGACAACTTTATGTCATCCTTGAATCTCCTGTGGCAACCATGGGAGATTGTACGCCTGCTCGTATAAAGCCCTGTCCATTTACCCAAAACTCCGCCTCGTAGCTTCAGTCTCTAGCCTAGCTTCGGCCACAGAGCTCCCTTCAACCCACTCAGCTCCTCCAGACTAGCAGCAGCAGCAATTAGAAAACACCTAGTGGAAGTGCACTTCTCTGAACGGTTGTAAGCCGCATCATGGAGGAGCATTGTGATGATGATGGTGTCGGAAAGGATAGGAGGTTCTTAAAGAGACAGAGGCCAATTTCAATGTGTCAGACAAGGTAAAGTCAAATTCCTTCTTAGTGGTTTTAGATATATGTAGCATTTTCATAACTGAAACAGAGTTACTTAACTGGACTATAAAATGGAATTATGTGCTTGGAAAATACACAATATCCCACTTTAAGCCTGAATAATGACTTCAGTTCAGAAAGCATAACACAGAACTAATAAGATGCACTCGACACAACTCACTTTTAACAAAACGAGTAGCAAAACTACAAATGTGAAAATAGGAAATCATTCCAGAAAAATACTGCTGGATCTGTTGTGTATTGTTGAAATCAGCACTGCAACACTAAATGAATTATTTTTGACTCTCAACAATAAAGAAACATTTTTTAAACATCTGAGTTTTGTGTGTGTGATTTTGTCAGAGTTATGTGCTTACTCATGTAGCTTATGAAGTGTGATACGAGACGTACAGGAGAAACAACGCGTGAATTTATGGAGCTACGTTTTGTCTCACAGACACTAAAAGATGACTCGCCATGCTTTCCTGTGCAGTTAAAGAGTTCTCATAGAATGTACAGTACTGCCATAGAGATTGTTGAGCAAGTAAATTCACTGCACTTAAATCAACCACCTTCAAATATCCTCTGATCGACAGGACTGCCGATTCTTTTTGCTGAACCACTCAAGGAAAAACATACATTTTTATTGAAGAGAATTCCAGCAAGACCTTTAATCAAAGGAAAGAAAAATCCTATAATATCTTTAGACTTTGACCTCGGAATACGGTTTAATAACCCAGCAGTAGTGTTTACTTTAAAAAGGCGTCAGTTTCATAATCTGCAGCTAAAGCTGAACAAACCGTTGAAGAAGGCAATATCAGGTCAAACTCATTTTTAGTGGAATTTCAGGAGATTTTTAAAAACCACTCAAGTTAAATTGAGTCGATCCAAGTGATTTATTTGCAAAAACTCCAAATAAGTTTGGAGTTTTTGCAAAATATAACCTTTTGCAAGGTTATATTGAACCTTGCAAAAGGTTCAATATAACCTTTTGCAAGGTTATATTGAACACTGGCGCGATTGTTTCTGCGTAACCCCACTGACCTTTAGCATCCACAAAATCTGCCGCCTTGCATATGTATTTGTGTATTTATGTAAGCAAATGTGAATGCAGATCAATAAAACTAAGTCGAACAGGATATGCTGATGAACGAAATGAGCTTCAGCAGGAACCAGAACAAAGGAGGAGTCTGATGGGACCCAGATGCCGGGGCTGGACAGATGGAGAGGACACAAGCGAGTCATTCAGCGGGTTCAATCCCCCGTTCGCACACACACACACACGCACACACACACACACAGATTATTGCACCGGGTGAGAGAAGTCAGCTTTAATATGATTGCTTACAACATCACGTCTTCTGTTGTGCTGAGTTTAGTGCCACACTGCAAAAATATGCAATTTTACCAAGTATTTTTTGTGTAGTTTCTAGCGCAAATATCTTAGCACACTTGAAATAAGACTAAAATAACTTAAAAGCAACATTTTTAGCAAGATATAGAGGCTTGTTTTACATCCTACATCAGTAGGAAACTCTTACATGTTGCTGAAAGGTAACTTGAAAGTCAGCTAAGTCTTATTTCAAGATATTTGACCCACAAACTAGACAAAAAAAATACTTGGCAAGTTTGTGTATGTTTTGCAGAGAATGTCAACAAGTAAAATAAAATTTCTAAATGTCTGTGTCGTTATAATTATTCACCGTTATTAATAGCTGCAAACAAAAACACTCACACACCGCAGAGCGGAATGGAAAATGTTGCGTTTGAGTGTAAAAACCCAGGAAGTGCTACGGTCAGGTTTTATTTTCGTGGTATTAGCATAATAACGTTCCTTTTTCTGTATTCTCTGAGCCATGTTCCTCTTAAAGCGTCTAGTAAGAGGATGTTCTGAGTGCCTTTGATAGTTGTAGCACTCATGTACACAAACGGCTCTCTGTTATGCTGCTACTTTTGTAAAGATGAAGGTCAGCAGGAGTCTGCTGGTGAAACTTTGACTTTGTCCTGTCACTGACATGGACAGGCTGACACTTTTCATGCTGCTGCAGTCAAGACTCTTATCTGCTTAAACCCTTTGGGCAAAAAAAAACAAGCTTATCAACTTCATCTCTTAGTGGAACATAAACACAGCAGGAGAAAACCTAACAAAGTTGGTCCCAGGTATTCCTCTGTTCTTCTTTGCATCGCAGCCTTATTTGACTATTACCCGATCAAATGATAACATCCAAAAATATCTCAGCATGAGAGCACCTGGTAAACCTTATAACAGTGTTCATTCTGGCTGTGTGGACCACTGGAAGTTGTATATTCTTGTGTTGCAACAGGGCGGGTCGTTACAGTTTCCATCACAGAAAACAGATTTTAGCCCCCCCAAAAAAATCCTCCAAAAGTTTTACTCTGTACTGAGCCTGGACTCCTGGAGACCAACAACCAAACAAAATGTAATCATCTCTTTAAACAGTTTGTTTCATTATTGATCTGCCTGTTTTTAAAGAGGAAATAGCAAAAAAAGAACAACCTTTTTAAGTTGTTCAATGTGGCGGATTGACCTGTGGCGATTGATCAGATTCAGTCCTTTAAAAGCATCTGTCTTTGGATATAGATGCATTATTTATTGGCACTAACATCGGTATCGGCTGATATCAGTCATTTCTTTAATATCAGTCCCATAGAAGAAACTGGGCTGATATTTGTCAGAGGTAGGGCGGTTTATTTTGGGTAGTGGCACATATAAAATATAATATATATAAAATACAGAAATGAATGGGATGATTCAGAATTTGTAGAGTAAAACAGAGGATCAAACCAGCAATAAACTATATATTACAGTTATAAGGGTTACTGTAAGAGGTTTCAGAGAGATGGTGATGAATTCAGCTTACTGGTTTTTATTTTTTATTATTTTACATTCACAAAACCAGCCATCCCAATAAACATCTTACATTTGGCTTAATCAATCCCTGGAATAATACATAACCATCCTAATTTATTAGTGATGCTTGGAAGTGTCCACAATCCCAAATGGCTGATCTCTCTGATCGGAAACAGGTGAGCTACAAACAGAAATCTGACAAGGTGTTTTATGCAGGTTTTAAAAGGCCACCTATACCTGACAGCATTAAAAAGCGATTCTGTCATGGCGTTTATAGATTCTGTGGCTCTACCTGCAGCTCTCTGTGGCTCACTGACAAACTTAAATTAGATTGTGACCATTAATTTCTAAAGAAACAGACAGTGACCTCACACTACTCCAGATGACGGTGTCTTTTCATTCATTTTAGAATCCCTGTGTTTGTACTGATTTTTGTCTAAAATAAGAAAGAATTTTAAAAAAAGGTCATCCTGTAGATTTAAACGTAATGAATCATACATTAAACTATAAATATAACTCTTGATTCAGCACCATTTCTAAACACTGATTAAAGATTGTGACCGATATACGGAGCACGCACAAATGCTAGCTGTTGGTTCAGCGATTACTGGTCTGTATGGAACAGAAACAACAGATAATTTTATATTTTGATCATTTACAGAAAATCTGAATAAGGCAGATACAGGAAGGACGTCTGGAACACCAAACTGAATTATTCATCGTTTTTGAGGCATAAACACAACATCAACTTCAAAATGTTTCTTTTCAGCTGCAAAAAATATGTACCTTTGAATTTAGATTTTGAATTTTAAATATTTCTGTGGCATAGCACACTGATGTTGCTTTCCAACCAAATGTCAAGCCATTTTTGTGTAAAAAAAAAATGCTATGTCCTGAATATGCTTCTGAAAGTACATTTAGTTCTGACTTATCTGTAAGTCAAATATTTAATTATTAGACATAGTTGGAGTTATTCTTCTTGTACTAAAATTGTAATCTTGACCTTTAGCATAATGAGTCAGCTGCATTATTACAATACTGTAAAAATCAATGCCGCTAAAGCAAGTACACTATTACGTATTTATGACTGTTACTAGCTAAGAAGTTTCACTTCAGGCCGGCTAACACCCACAATCACCTGTTTTACTAAAGTACTGAAATATTTTCCACGTCATGTTGAATATTCTTTTTAAATCACACTAGGAAAAAATAAAAAAAATGTTCACTTCCTGTAGCAAAAGTTAGCCATCATCTATGACACGAATGTTTTTTGTTTCTTTTCTGTATGAATGCACAAAAACTGCTGGACGCAATACCTCCCACATCAGTCTTCTTTCACTTGATTGTGGATGTGAAACGTAAACCTATAAAAAAAATTCCTCATGATAATGCTTGCAGATTCACTTCTGCTTTTTTTTCTACTGAATTCCTCAGTCTGAAAATATTAAATGGATGAATCAGCAGGCTACATCATTCTCAAAAACAGATCTATTGGATCTGATGGGATAATGGCGCGGTCAAATTCTGTACATTTTTGAAGTGTCAAAGATGGATTCTTAACAAATGTCAACCATTAACAGAACGTAGCAGTTTGTGTCACAGTTGAACTCCTATCATCCTCTGCTAAAGCTAACAGACCCACCAACAGTAAACACAAATGGCTTATCTTAATATTTGCTAAGAATCAATAGTCGAGGAGAGGCGTTTGTAAAACATAACGTGAGATGAATAAAGCAGGTCAACATATTAGCATCGCAAAATGGCAACATCAGCAACAATGCTGGCATCGGCTTCAGCAATGCTAGCATCAATTTCTAATATGGCATCTCTTTATTCTCTGCCTCAGAAGTTGTAACTTAGAAGTGGGAATGACAAGATCAACATGGTATTGTTTAACAGCAGAAAAGCAGAGGGATTGCTAATTCTTGTGCTCATTGACCAGGAGCTGTAGCTCCAGGACTAAAATAGCCTTTTAATTGGTAAGTTGCCCATTGCAGTTGTGCATCTGCATGTAGTGTAAATTGCTTTGAGGAGCCAATATGACTATAAATGTGAAGAATAAAGTAGGAGTTCTATTAGGTTTTTTTTTTTTCAGTTTTGGAAATGTTGACGACTAAATGCAAGAACCGCGAGCCTTTCGTCAAATAAAATGCTGGAAAAACATGGTGTGTTGAATTATTTTGCTTCCAGATTATTGTTAACAAGTCCATTTTATACAAGATCTCTCACATATGACTGTTTTACAAAAGCTGTCCAGAATGTTAAAAGCATCAGAGGAAAAAACCCCAACATGGTAAATGTTTTCTTATTATCTTTAATAAAATTATATTTTCAAAACATATGCAGTAACTGAAAGGGCATCTTAATACTTTAGTATAAAACAAAGTAAAAAAACAAGAAGAAATCTAGAGTTATGGTAAAGACTTCCTCATATGTTCATAAATAGGCTATAAATATACACAAATATTAAAATAAGTGAAATTAGCCAACGATTTCCTTCTTTTTCTTTTAGGTTTTTGGAAAACAAATTTCTGTTGGAAACACTTCCTTGTCGTGCATGCTTCCAACACTGTTCTGTTTGTTCTGCAAAAACTACAACGACAGAAAAGTAGGTCCTTCCCAGCTTTAAACATTAGTCACAGTGTAACATACTCTTCCTCGAAGGATAATATTTCTATGAAGGTCTGCCTTAGAGCTCTTTTGTTAAACCCTGACCACACAAATGATCTCCTGGTCTAACAACAGCTTTGGTTACTGCTAAACCTGTCAAACCTGTAGAAAATGTGATGCATTTAGCACAAACATTTGTGGTTTAATTTTGTAACACAGTTGCAAAATATATAGCATTATCATTGCAACATTCTTGTGTGCATCTCTTATATTCCAGAGGACCCTTGGTTGCAATACTGTATTTGGAAACTTTAAGCGCCACGCAGTTGGTCACCAAATTCAAGATGTTAATTTATGCAGTAAAAGTTATTTGATATATACAGCATTTTTATAAGAACCGAAGTTAACATAGTTACTTGATTGTGCTACAAATGGCACCATGTGATTGAAAAATACATAATATTGGCCCTTTAAAGCTCCTGGATTGTGGTGGGGAAATCATGATAATGCAAAAGAAAGAAATTAGTGAAAACAATGTTGTTAAATCCAAGGACAGATTGAAGCCCTTATGACAGGTTCCAGTTCAACATAACATAGTATCTCCTGGACTGACCTTTGACATCCCACCTTCAAACTGGTTGCTGCAGCATCAACCGGCGATGCTGCAGCAGGACATTGAAGCACAGACTCTCTCAGGAGACAGCTGATAGAGATAATTCATGCGTGCGTCCTGCTTTGAGAGGAGATGTTCAGCCCAGATGGAAATGTTTTGGAGCTGTAATGAGGCGCCAGCTTGTATCTGCTTGGGACTGCCTCAGACAACAACAACACCACCTGCCATCAGCTGAACCAGTCAGGAAGTCTTCTTTAGCTTAGTCTCTTATCAACAGGAAAATACTTTTTTTTTTTTTCTCAGATTCTGTATCTCATGGCTGTTTTTCACATTCTCAACTCCCCAGAGTGTCAACAGCTGGTAGTGCCTCTTTAACTTCATTCAGTTAGCAACTCGTGTCTCATGAAGCGACCAGGGCAAACAGGGCTGGAGGTAATCAGGCATTTTTCCTTGAGGTCTTTTGTTGTTGATAATGACAACGGTAAGCGAAGACCCCACAAGCATTTCATTTGGATAATTTTTGCCACGTCCAATACCATCTCTTAGGTACAATTAGTTTAGAAAAAATTTACTTACTAAGTTTGAGTTTGAACAAGCTGCATTATTTTAATTTCATAAAAGTTAAGCAACTTCTCTTAATTTTTTTTTTTTTTGTGAAATTGTTTATATTGATGCCATATATTCATACTTATGAAGATTATGAAAAGACCATGTCTGACCAATCATAGTGGGCCACCTGGACCAAAAATGCCTGGAAAACATTTTTGAACAGCCCTGATGGTCAACATATCAACGCCTTCCTTGATATTTATACTTTTGGTTACTTTCATGCAGAACTGCAGTATCTAGTTAGTTAGTTATTTTTGTAACTTTTTATCTTCAACGGAAGTAGTTTTTATATGATGATTCTCAAAATAAAAAAAAACAACATCTCATGTTGTGTCACAATATTGCCAGAAGAATATATAAATAATTAAAAGTATTTACAAGAACAGTCATTTTATTTTTATTTTTACTGAATGTAATCAAGAAATTAAGTACTATCCATCCATCCATTGTCTATACAAGCCCATTCTTGCAGCGTTGTGGGTGGTTCTGGTGCCTATCTCTCCAGTCGTCACTGGGCGAGAGACTGGCTACACCATGGATAGTCTGGCAGCCCATCACAGGGCATATAAATAAAACAATTAGTTGAAATTAAAATCTTACATACACTATCATATAAAATAATCCTGTTTATAAAAATAGCTAAATAATTTTCTGACAGCAGAGTAGAGAGGCGTAAACATGTATGAGAACGAATCCCCCACCTCCTCCACAACGTTCTAATGTTACAAAGATTAAAAAGCATATATAATGTATGACATAATCTATTTGAGTTTATCTTAAAAGTCACTGACCGCTGTAAGCTGACCTGGAATGCTTCTTTTAGAATGCAAACGTCAGATTGTTTTTTGTTTTTTTTTAGAGGAAGTGAATAGAAAATGTCTCCTTACCATTTGAGAATTTACCAAAGTAGGCAGGATGAATTTTTATGACCCAAGACGTGAACTATGTGAACCATAAAATGCTTCTGTAAAGGTGGCATTTAGAAGAGCAATCCAATCCAATTTCCCAATCTGGTAACATTGGCTGCTTTAAGATTAGTTAATATTATATACATATTGAGTGTTACAGTTATTTACCATCTCCCATGTAACCTCTGAAGAAGTATGTGTTGACAATGGATGGATTATGACATTTTCAATAATATTGCCTGTATTGTATATTTTCTATTATTTTCCTTTTTAAAAAACAAAAAAAAACAAAACAAAAAAAACAGACGTAACTGGAAATACAGAAAAATCTGCTGGTAAATTTAGTAGTTTGGCAGTTTTCAAATGTTTCTTTGCTCTTTATAGATAAGCATAACAAGCTACGTTAGCTGGTTAGCTAGTTAATTGGCCCTCTGCTCAGATTCACTGAACATATAGCTTGCTGAAAGTGCAGTTTCAAACATTAAGTAATGGTTGGCACAACTTCACATTCTATGCAATGCAAAGCTTTTGAAAGATTTCCAAACATACAATCTGACGTTTCTTGTAAGTGAGGTGAAAGTGAGGCAACTTTCTTTCAGTCAGCTGGCCTGCAGTGCACAGCGAACCAGTGATGCTGCAGAACACCTTCTCAAAAAACTTTGATCACCCTGGAGCTTTCTCTGGCAGCTCATTAAAAGAACCATGAAGCACAAAAGTTGTCAACCTCACAATGCCTTGGAAATGGAAAGTGACCCATGTCGAACTAGGACCAGGCCCTTCATGATCACTCAAAACTAACTCTTCATACGTAAAAAGGTTCTAAAAAGAGAGAGAAACTTGAATGATGATATTGTACTAGAGTTTTAGGCTCGCTAATACCTAATGTTTTACTTCTCTCTTTGGTCGGAGAAAAGTCTCACACGCTCTATGGCATCATATTAAAGTCACTTTAAACCAGTGTTTCTCATTTCCGGTCCTCACGCCCCCCTGCCCTGCATGTTTTAGGTGTTTCCCTTCTGCCACACACTTGAATTAAATATGTGGGTGATTAACAAGCTTCTGCAGCACTTGAAGGTCATGCAATCATTTGAATCAGCTGCTCTGGAGTAGAGGTACATCTAAAACAGAGCAGGGGGGCCTGAGGACTGGAATTGAGAGGAACCTTATTATTTAAATACTTTATGGTCAATTTTAAAATCCTTGGTACACTTAGAAGAGCAAAACCAGCTCAAGCCTATCTATAAAAGACATCTGGTCCAGCTGACGCAGATGTTTTACTTTCTCCGGTTCTTCTTTTCAGATAGGACGTATGTGGCGGTGCAGAGTATCTCAGGTTTTCTCTTTAGGGTAGGGTCTGAATGCGGAGCTAACACTGAGAATGAAATAATAAATCTGGAAAGAAAATCACAAACTCTTCAACCTATATTGGCTCATTAGCCCACAATATGCCTAACCTGTTTTATTTAATACTTGAAAATAGTATTTCTGCACTATCCTACTGATCACACAATGTTTTACAATATCTGGCTTCACATAAACCAGTGTGATGCAGTTTAGGCTGCATAGTTGCATCATTTGAACTTCTTATTTATGTATTTTTTGCTGTTCTGTTTAAGACATTGGGGAAAACACCGTCTTAAAACCCCAGCTGCATTACTGCAAGACCTTGGTCACAATCATGATGTAACTCTGGCACTTCTGCAGCTATGTAACTTACTTAGACTCTCTAATTTACATAAAAAGTCTTCCCATACAGTCGCGGCCTCTTCATTTGAACTGAATTGAAAATGTAAAGAGGAAAAGTGAATAAAGTCTGCCAGCGAGAACACAGAACTGAAACTGGAGTGGTTTCTAGTTCAGTCTGTGTCTAAAAATAACCGAGTCATGCAGCTGAGCACAAAGTCAGGGCTGGAAATTAATTGAGACCCCTCACCTGTTCCTCCTTTCCCGTTACTGAGTTCATAATAGGGAAATCATCAGGACTGCGCCTATAGCTGTCACCTATCCTATCAGATCATAAAAGTTTACATCTCATTTGTGTGCAGTAACTTCTGGGCCTCATAGTTCCTCTTTTCGAACTCAGCATCCTCTCAGTAAAAAAAAAAAAAAAAGAAGAAAAAGAAAAAAAAAGTTCTTCAAATCAACAGCACATTATATTCCAATGTAATAATAATATTTTCGCTGATGGTTTAAAACTAACACTCAGCTGTCGTTCGCTTTAGCTTCCTCTTTTTCCCCTCCGCACAAGCAAAACTTAGCAGAGCGCTCTTACCTCGTTTTATTCAGTCACTTGGAAACACGGGCTGTCTCTGCACGCGGAGGGGATCTTCTAGGCTCAGATGATGACGGGCGTCGAGAACATTCTTCATTCCTCGTGCGCAGCTTCCATTTCTCCCTGACCCGCTCGCGGGTTCGGAGCTGCAGATGTGAACGGGGCGGCGGAGCGGCGGCACACTGGACTTAAAGGAGGAAGTTTGAGATGTGCGCATCCGAGCTGGTGTAAAGAGGAACAAGCAACACGTCAGCCCATGCTCTTGGTTTCACTGGCTGAACAGACCACAGCTGAGGCTTCCTTTCTCTTCTTCTTCTTCTTCTTTTTTTTTCTGGCAGTTACTTCTCGGTTACCGGACAAATCCGTGAAAACCGAACGCAGTTTCCCCTCCGGTTCGGGATTTATCTGGGATGCGCTTTGAGCTGGGAGGTTCGGTGGAAGAATGCACACCTGAATGGCTTCACAGATGTGAGAGGCGCATTTGCATGGTGTGCAGGGAAGCTCTAACAGGTATTCAAATTATAGTTTGACAGCTATCATGCCGAGAGAGGGCAGGCAGAAACAAGGGTGGGAGGGGGGTGAGGGGGCTTTGGCTGGGGGCTCGGCATTAACAAACAGACACGAGATGTAATCCTTAATCAAGAATCAGGATTAGAAACAAAGTTGTCTCCGAAAGCGGGGCGAGAATGGGACAGATAGGAATGAATAACCAGAGAACTAATGCTGGGTATTAAAACCCATTTTGAGTTCACAGAGACGTTCTGTTCATCCATTTCACATTCTAACCTCAGGGAGAAATGGCTTCCTCTTTTATCAGACAAACAGAGCCAGGGTTATTTTAATAATTACACAAGAAACGGGCCCACGGCAGAATACTGGACCAATTGGATGATTCACAAGGAAACAGAAGGAGCTTGCGTGCGCCGGATCTGATTCCTCCTCGGACAAAGAGTCGCAATGAGCTCCTGTTCCTGCATTCTGTCGATATTTTACATAATCCCAGCCCATTAATCCTTTGATCCTGTTGGATTTCCGTGTCATGTGGATTATTATTTCTAAGTTAGAAGTGAGATTTTCCCATTGGCTCTTGAGGCTTAATTGACCTTAAACGTCTCACTTCCTTGTCCAAGTAACAAGTGACCAAAGAGTGACACTTTGGGGACAAGTTCAGGTTGATGTGGAAAAAAAAAATCTGTCTGGACTAAATTGGACTAATTCTGGCAATTAGCAAGAACCAGAACCAATGTTTCTTGCTAAGAGTTGCCAAAAGCCTCTTCTCCCTAAAAGGGAAGACGCTGCAGGGTGCAAGTTTGCAAAGTTATATTTAGTGGAATCACAAGATTTCTGGAACAGTATCCTTTGACAAACAAGAGATGTTAAGCCATAATGCACAGCTCTCTGTCTGGAGAGGCCAAAATCAATTAAAAAACAGAGTGAATAGATCAACCATGAATATTGATTATGTGGATACAAAGTCTTTATCAGTATCAGAATAATACTAGTGTGGTAAGATCGATACTTCAGTTTCAGACTGCCTCTTGAAGTTTTATTTTGTTTTTGAATTGTAGTTTCTCAATGCTGACTCAAGAAAGATTTAGCTTTAATTTGCTCTCAATTTTGCTTTGTTTTTCTGTTGTTTCTATTGTGTCATTTTAACATGTTCTCAAAGTGTTTTGTAAACGCTTATGAACTTTCTTCAAAATCTGTCCTTGGATTTAATAAAATAATTCAAAGAAGAAAAAAAACACAGAAAGGTCAGAATTTGGACATCAGACTGAAATAATAATAACATTGGTATAGGCAATATTAGATATGCAGTATCACACACATTTAGTGTGAAAGAATAAATACTAAGGCCCCATACACAGGAGGACAGGTTTTCAGTTTTTAAAAAAACCCTCATCTACATTGGTCAATTTCCAGAAATGCTTTTATCCACACAGAAACACAAAGAACATGCAAATATTTTACTCCTCCAGACCTCTAAGTGGCGCTAAAGCATGGAGTGTGTGCTTTGCACATAGAGCTTAGCCTCCACACGATTCTGAGTTTAATCGGGAGCAGTGCCAGGGACACATGCAGTAAGCTTTACAGCAGAATGAGCGTGATTTAACAGCTCATTGCTTTGAAGAACAGACAGCAATGATGAAGAGAGAAACGGTGAAGCTACGGTCAGCATTCCGATGGGGACGCCGACAGAACTGCAGCCCCGGAACTACATAATACATAATATTAACTTGTGATGTGAAGATGAACTTTCATTTGGATTTAAAAAAGAAATAAATGAAGTTCAGGCATTGCTATTTGCTTGAATTTACTACCTGAATATATATACATATATAGGGAAATAATCAGCTGATCAGAATACTTCAGTTTTAGTCTGAATCTTGTTGGAAAGCATATTAAAAGAACATCCAAAAAAAAGATTATTAATCCACATTTAGATGGGGTTTTCTCATACATGAGAAAAGGGAAGCACACGTTTTTTCCCCCACTTTGAAATAATTAAAATTTCCATCCATCACTTCCTGCTATGAAAATGTGGTGAAATTTCATCAGAGCAACCAGGAAACGTTTAGATCCTCTTAATCAAAGTTGGACTCAGCTCAATTACTATTGTAATTGTTGCTGTTATTAACAGTACACAGAGCATTTGTAAGGATTTGGTTGTTTTTGTGTGTTTATTTAGGTTTCTGTGTTCTGTGGAGTCTCTGTCCATTGTTTCTCCTGATTGTCTCCCTGTGTATTTAAACCCACCTTGTGTTCCTTGTTGGGTCCTTGTCTGTTCTGTCTAGTCGTCTCGTCTTGGCGTGTCTCCAGTTATTTATGTACCAGTTGCTACCAGAATTTGAGCTTCTCCTCAATCTGTGCTGCCTGGACTTTGTGTTTGTATTTTTATCATTAAAACACCACTCTTTCATTCCAACCCGGGTCCTCAGCATCATCCTCACCACCTCTTCACCGCAGTTCATGACAGTATTGATCACTTTGAGCTCTGGTTTATAACCTGCTGCTCATAGAGATAAACTTCACCACTCTGCTACCCGACAAGCTGTATATTCACTTTTTGTGAATTTTTGAAGGAATTTTACAAAAACAAAAATACAGTTTGACCAGGAGGTAAACTGTCAAAGTAAAAACCAAACAAACAAACAAAAAAAATCCAAAAAGAGAAAATTTATACCTTAGTGAAGTGATTAGATCACGCTGAACAACAATTAAACTTTTTTTATCCAATATACAAATTTAAAAAGTAAAAAAACAAAACAAAACTGTAGATTGCTATAATATAATGATCTTTTGGGTTGTTGATTGGTTAGTCAAGGAGTATTTAGGCCACAAAACATTAAAATATTTACTGTACTAATGGATAGAAACTCACTGACGGCATCTTCGACTGTAAAAATAACTTTTGCAGTGCATATTTTTGTCCCTTTGTCTGTACTGACAAAATATGTTCTTTAAATTCGGAATGAAATCAAACAAATTGGCATTTTTCTGCCACAGCAAAGTTTTTGTCACCTCTTCCACCCATATTAACACAAGCCACCAGAGCTGTGGATGGAAACTTAATGCTTGCAAAATATGTGCATTCTGAAAATTAAAAAGAGGAAGAGGAACATGCCTTTCTCTTTTTTTACATGTTTTTTTTTTCTAAAAAAAAAAAAAAAAGGCCATTAGGGAGAGGTTTTGCTGTAAAAATAGCCAAGGGGCGATCAATGCCGGGAAAGCCACCCCAATGTTTTAGTTCCCAAGAGGTACCGCCGTCACTCTGCCTGATTGGCCTGCTTATTTTGGACTTAATACAAGATAATTCTGTCAGAGTCCAGCAGAAATGGAAAAGAAGAAGTGGGGAAGCTGAAATGTACTTTGATCCGGACATTTTTCAGAGTCTCACAAAGAAGCGACAGAAGCTTTCAGCAGGAGGATGTTTCTGTTTTATGATCATATCTGAACAATTGAAAAGCAGAAGTGACAGCGTTAGCACCATGATTGAAATGGAATAACTCACTCCTTAACTTGTGCAGTAAAGTTCACCGTTGGCTGGCCACACAGTAGTATTTTGTGAAAACTAGCTGCCATGTGTTGCAAAATGTGTGACTGTCAAATCCAGAATGCATCTCGTTTCTCTGCCCTGCAGCTAAGAGTTTTCTGATAGAACAGCAGTCAGTTTCAGTCACAGAAGTGGGTTAAACGTAAAACAACCAGCCAGAAACAGCTCTTTATGGACGGATTATATTAGGAAAAAAACACACCACTGACAGTTTCCTCCAGGTTATCTCTCAGATTGATACAATGTATGTTTGCACTAATTAAACTATGTCTGTCTCTTCTGTAAAAACTTTTTTTTGTTTGTTCTTTACATATTTATAAAAATAACCCTTACAGTCACTGTAAAGTTTCTTGTCTGTGTATGAACACTTGGTAAATAAAGCTGATCCTGACAATACTAAACCAACATGGAAGGAAACTGATTTCATTACTGTTCATTAAGAGCATGGTCATAATAGTTTTGGGTATTTCCATTATAGTTTATTTTTATTTTTTTGTGTGAATTTGTCTAATTGGGTGCTGAATTCAAAAAGGTCAAAGTATTATTACTCAGATCCAGTGATGCCATAGTTACTTTGAAAAAGTAACTTTAATCGGACTACTGATTACTCCTTGAAAAAGTAACTTAGTTAGATTACTGACTACTTGATTTGGAAAGTAACTAAGTTACATTAAAAGTAACTTTTTAGTATTTTCAGCAGCTGCTAACAACAACGCTGCCTCCTCTGAATATCACATTGAGCTTTGCTAATACTTAATTGCCAGCTATTTTATAATGGTAACATCAACAATGTGTCTCCACTGATAAGGTTGAACTGAAGAGGAGATTGTACAAAAAAAAAAAAACAGTACACAAATTTTTTAAAAACGTGAGTAATTTGTGTGTCTGGAAAACTCTAAGAAGGATTTTAAAGCGCCCCCTCCCCTCCAGGTTCTGCGTTACGGCCCTGCATTTGGTGTCAAAGCGCACAGAGCTCCTCCTGCAGCTCCACAACGGAGATGGCGGCACAGATTTGTGACACTTATCTTAATATTTATAATTAGAAAGGCGCTAAGTTGCCATTATAATTATTGCCAACTACGGACACGTTTATTCGTGGCTGTTTTCACGTTTATTGCGCTGTTCATATTGGTGTCGATGTTTGCAGTCTTGTGGAGCGCAACGCGAAGCTCGACGTCATTCTGAGGTAATAGTTTTCTCCTCTTACCACAGCAATAGCTTATTAATAATCGCAAAATAAACATTAAGCCTAAAACCATACCACTGCAACAGAGTGAATGTTCAGTGTGGGAAATATTTCAGTTTTTTTTTTAGGGACGTTGTTGTCAGTTGCTATGGCAACGAGTCTTGAGTTGTAAACGGGTTTTCCCTTTGCTGTGGAGCACAGCAGGAAATTAATAATGCCTACATTTCCGTGTTTCATTGAGTTAGTTTGCACCGCACGTCATGATTTTAAGCTGGAGCGCCAGGAGAGAAACCTGCAGATTTCTGTTTGATATTTTATTTATGAAATTAAATTACAAAATGTACTTCTGACATTTTGTAATTAAATGTCAGAAGTACATTTAATCATTTCTGAGCCTTTATTTTGAAATAAATGCTCTAGCAAAGTGGGTTATGAGAGAGGGGATTCAAACCCAAGACTTTTCTTCTTGCAAGGCAACAGTGCTCCCAACTGAGCCACTGTCCAACCGTTTTATTCACAAAATTAATGTTTTACTCACACTTTTTATCCCATAAATCTTTGTTTCTCTGGTCATGAATGTTTCAGTCACTGAACCCATCAGGACACACATGTTCTGTCCCAGTCTCAAACTCCTCCAGCCTCAAAGAACTCGCTTATTTTCTCATCTGGGACATTTTCTTCAACCAAATCAGAAATTTGCAGCTCCTCTCCGAAAGCACGTCTCTCATCTTCAGGAGGAGGGGCTGGAGAAACCGTCACACTATGTGTGGTTTACTGGTGTTGCTCTTCATCTGGTTGCTTTTCGTAGACTTAAATGAAGTCCTTTCTGAACAGTTCTTCACTGCAGTGGCTATCTATATCTATATATATATATATATATAGATATAGATACTTTATATTTATATATATATATTTATAAATATCTATATTTATATTTATAAAGATGTGTATTTATTGATTTATAAATATATCTACAAATTCATATAGATTCATATATGTATATATTTATACATATATATATATATGTATATATTTATACATATATATATATATATAAGAATTAATTAATTAATTAACTAATTAATTAATTAATTTATATACATATATATTTATATCTTGCCCAGAAAGATAAATAGTTGTCAAATTTTTTCCAATTTGTATAAGTTTAGACTTCTAAAAGTCTCTTTTTGTTCCATGTTTTTTACATTTTCTTTTTCCAAATCTCCCATTAATTATTAAATGTGGTTTTCTTATTTTCTGTTTAGAATTAGAAATAAAACTCTTCCATTGGATGAACATGAGTACTGATGTTGTTGAACGTGGGGGAAGCCGGAGCACCCGGAGTGAACCCACAGCTACACAGGGAGACGTTTCCCACCGTGCAGTCCTGGCTTTTTAATATTGAAATGTCCAATTAACAACAACTGTAGCTCTTTTTCCAAATCCCACCAATCACCCAACCCACACCTGGCCCCTCCCTCTTTTAAATCTGATAATCTGGACACATAAAGTGTCTACGCTGGATGGCCTTTACTTCTGTCTTTAAACTGGCGCAGACAGGATGGAGTCACAGCCTTTTTGAATCGCCTCCACAGTGAAATCTTTGTCTTTGGTTTCTCTTCTTCTTCAGAGACTTTGATTTGTTCATCTGACTCTTCAGATGGTTGAGTCTCTGATTGCTGAGGTCTCTGGATTAGATCTTCATTTACAGTAACCTCTGTCTGTGGAGGCAATGTTCTTAGTTTTTCTGTAAGAACTACAGGATCCTTATCTGTTACATCTTCTGAAACTATGACTGGTTTTATCTCTATTTGCTGTAAAGCTGTCTGTGGGATCTCTGGTGCTGTTTCTACATCAGGTTTTGGTGTCTCTGTGTTTTGGACCAAGTTTTGATCAGTCACTATTGGGTTTAAATTGGTTTCCAATTCAGCTTTCACTGCTGTCTTTCTCTTTTTCTTACATTTTGATTTGGTCAATGGTCTTTTCTCAACTTGCTGATCCCCAATTGGTTGTTTTTCAGGGACCATTTCATCTTCACTGGCCTGCTGCAGTTTATCAATCACTGTTTTATTTTTATGGTCCTCAATAATGATGGTGGCTCTCTGATCCCCGACGATTTCCAGCATTGAAACTTCTTCTTGTTCCTTGTTTTCTACAGAAACTTTCTCTTTGTTGAGGGTCTCCAATTCACAGGCAGCTTTCATCGCTGCCTTTCTCTGGTTCTTGCGTTTAGATTTTTTGGTTGCTTTTCTCTCGTCTCGTTGGTCCTCACCTTGTTGTGTTGTGCAAATTGTTTCTTCTTCTGTCGCCTGATGAAGTTTACAGATGGTTGTTTCATTTGAGTAAATCTCATTTTTATCTCTCTGATCCCCTACTGGTTCTGGTTTTGGAATATCTTGATGTTCTCTGTTTGCCTCAGAAACCATTTCATTACTGAGAGTCTCCAAATCAGAGGCAGCTTTCTTTGCTGACTCTCTCCTCTTCTTACCTGCTGATCTCTTCAATACTTTGGTCTGCCCATCCTGTTGCCCATCCTGTTGTGTCTGAGACGACTGTTCTTGTAGCAGTAAATGGAGCTCAGTTTGTGTTGAGATTGTTTGATAATCTGGTTTGAACTGGCATCTGGATTCCAACACATCTACCTCAGTTTGCGTTGAAGCCGTTCGACAGACTGGTTTCCAGTGACTTCTGGTTTGTAGCTCATCCATCTCTGTCTGTGTTGAAACAGTTTGAAGGACTGGTTTTAACTGGGAGCTGGTTTCTTGGTCCTCCATCTCTGTTTGCGTTGAAGCTGATTGATAACTGACTGGTTTCTGCTTTAGGTTGTCCTGTGAATCAGTCTGAGTTTGAACAGAAACCGTTGGCTTCTTGCTTTGATGTCTCTCTGAGAGGACTTTCCTCAGGAGATCTTTCTGCTCTTTAAGTTTCGCACTCAGTTTTTTATTTGTATCGAACATCTCATCAAGCTGGTTCATTAAATATTTCCTAAATTTGATGTGTTGCAGTTCAGTCTCCTTAAATTTAGCAGCACACATACACTTTGGTTGAGTTGTTGTCTTTTCAGAAGAGTGGGGCACATTCTGAATTTTAGTCAATCTCTCTCCTTGAACATTTTCTGTCTGATTATCATGAACCTCAGTTAAAATCCTTGTTTGGTTGTTGTCCTTGAGTTTAGTCGTAGATAGACTTTTCTCCGCTCTTTGCTCCTGTGTCTCCTGTGGTTTGAAGATGGCCTCCTTGTTAGTGACCAGCTGGGTAGTAGAAATCACAGGTTTCTTGGAAAAGCTTTCCTTTTTCAAGGAAGCTTCCTCATTACTTTTTTGTGCCGCCATTGAAACCTTTTGCGTTTCAATATTCTCAGCAATAAAAGTTATATCTACGTGGGTTTCTGACTTGGGCAGCGTTTTCCAAAACGTCTTCTTTCCCCTGCTGGGCAAAGCTGCCTGAAGACTTTGGTTTTCCGACAGAAGTCCATTATTAATGTCAGTGTTCTCAGTAAAAAATGATAGATCTATGGTGGCATCAGGCTCGGGAAAGGATTTCCACAACAGTGGCGTCTTCTTGATGCGCTTAGCCTTTGATTGTTTTTTCCCTTTCTGATCCAGCTTCCTCTGTGGTTTGGAGATGTCGTTCTTTTCAGTCACCAGTTGTGTTACAGGAATCACAAGTTTCTCTGTGCAAATATCCCTCTTTAAAGAATCGTCCTGAACTCCGTCTTCTTCAGGCAGAGAAGTGTCCCGCTTTTCAAAATTTTCAGTGCCAGACTTAAGGGGCTGTTCCTTCTCTGATGTCTCCTGCTGTACGGAGATCGTTTCTTGTTTGGTATCCAGTGAAGTGTCTTCCATTCCAGTAATCTCAGAGGAAATACTTTGATCAACAGGGGCATGTGTCTCCAACCAGACACTGAATGGTATCTTCTTCTTCTTATTGCGCCTGGTTCTTGGTGGCTGTTCCTCAGACATGGAGGGCTGTTCCTTCTCTGCTATTTCTGTTGTGTCCTGCACTCCAGCGGTGGACTCTTCTCCGCTGACCAGTGATTTGTTCTGCTTCTCAATGCTTCCTGTATAAATCTCTTGGTCAACTGGGGCGTGTTCCTCTGACCAGGTTTTAGTCAGTACCAGGTTATTCTCAATGGGCTCACTGTCAGGTGTCGGTCTGTCCCCCTTTTGATCGACTACCTCCAGAGGTTGGGTGATCGATCCATTTTCCATCACAGGTGAAACCTCCTGCTCAATATTTTCAGCAGAAGTCTTCATCTCTTGCTGCTCCAACCAGACTGCAAAAGGCACCTTCTTCCTCTTGCGCTTGGGTCGGTTGGGTAGCTGCAATTCCCTTTCAATAATGTCGAATTCAGTCTCCTCGACCTTAGGCTGGTTGGTCTCCATCGTAAGCTTTGCTTCTTTCAGGTTCTAAGCTAAAATCAAATCTCTAGAAACTCGGTTAAGATTTCACGTTAAGTTTGATGTAAAATCACCAAAGGAAATTTGCACCAAACAAAGTTGTAAATCTGTAAACTGCTAAAGATATTCTGTATGTATCAACAAGGCTTCTAAAGGCTGTGATGAAAGTTGATGATGTGAGGAGCTTATATAATGGCTGGTGATGTCAGAATTCTGCCTTTGGAGTCACATTGTGATGTCACATTGTGACGTCACAGTGTCGTTTGATATTCAGAGCGGGCTTGTCTGATGGATTTCTTTTTATTAACAGGATGGATGCGCGCGCAACCTGACTGCAGAAAGAGTCAGTGGGCTTTTAAACTGTCACTGGTTGCCATAGTTACCATTGACATGCGGTCAGGGGACGCAAGTGAGCCAGTACTGTGGAGTAATTATTTTTTATTTAGCTTAACCAATTATGATTAATTTTTTCTTCAAAACTGCAGAATTTTCGCATTTTCTCATTCAAATGCTCGGAAGCGAAGTGAGGCAGCAGCAGCTGAGCCTCACCTGGGATTAATAAACCTCTCTGCCATTCTATGAGAGCAAGCTCCTCCTGTCTGTACGTCGCCAATAAAATGGTTAAAAAACATTTCATATCTGAACTGATTTTCCATAATTTAGCTTATGTATATAATGTACAGTGTTTTTTGTCACCAGCTGTGTGTGTAACGTGTTTCGTGTGCGCCGTGCGCATGCAGTGCCCTAGTGCCCGTAAATTTAATGGTCCAATGAAGGTAATTTAAAAAACAGGACATTTCCTCACTTTCTAAAAAAACCGGGACGCCCGGAACAGGACGTGAAATACGGACATGTCCCGGGAAATACGGACGTTTGGTCACCCATAGTAATACATTAACTTGACATTAACAAAGACACAGCGGGACGGATCATCCGGGAAATGATGGACAAGGAGAGACTGAGTAAGACTACCTCAATGACGGGCAAATTCTGGGATTTGTTATGAGTCTCTGCTTATTTCCAAAGCCCAAATGAGCAACTTCACGTTCAAAAACGAGCCCAAAAAGGCGCAACCCGCCACTCATTAAATTTGCAAACGACTTTTAAAAAATGAAGCCCAAAGCCGCTTATAATAATCGGACTTGGCGACAGAAACTCAAAATAGTTCCAGTGTTTCCACCAACAAAATACGCTTCTCCCTCCATTGTTTACATTTCTGTCTCATAGAGACGTCGGTCACTCGACAAGACGAGTAGAGGAAATGCGATTAAATAACAAAAGAAGATTGTAACGCAAAAATGATTTTGATAAGTAACTGTAGTCTGATTACTGGATTTGAAATAGCAACGCGTTAGATTACTCGTTACTGAAAAAAGAGGTCCGACGTCAGTAACGCGTTACAAATTAAGGCGTTACTGACGTCACTTCTCAGATCTACCCTTACTCTTCTATAGGCTACCTCTACAATTACAAACAAGCTAATAAATAAATACATAAATACCAAAAACTAGCTAACATACTTTTTGACTAATAAATTCATTGGTCCTTATTGAATATGTTATTATTTACAGTTAATACAATGTTTATGGGGTTGTAAGTATTTACCGTCTAAAAGGGAAGAGGTCTGGGTTTTTACTGCTCTCCAAGACAGCTGGAAGCCTACTCTTATTGGAATTTTTTGTCTTCTCATTTGGAAATTATTTTTTCCTTTTTTTAATTTTTTTCCCCCCCATTTTCGCAGTTGCATGTAGGCATGCTATTTTTTGCTTTTAGTTACTGAAAACATAGGAGGGAAAAAACCCCTCTCAATCCAAGTAGAATGTTTTTTTTCTACTACAGCTCATAATCTCAAACACAGTTTTAACTTTCCACTGTGAATGAGATTATTTTTGAACAAGTGAAAGTCATGGACGCCGCTGCTCTGTAGCAAGTGAAAATCCAAGGTTATCACTTCCAGATGTGTCGGAAAATTTCTGATTCTACGACACCAAGACTCCAAGGCTAGCAGCAGCTAGCCTGAACATTTAAATGTTAAAAAAACAAACAAACAAACATTTAAATCACTAAATATAGGTGAAGGTTTGCAGATGGAGTTCAAAAATTCAGTGCTAACCAGTTTCTGCGAGGGGCTTAACAGAGAGTGATCTGCTTTTCAAGGGAAAATTGACACGACAATCATCTGCATGAAGTTGAAAAGAGACATTGTGTGTGTGATTTGTGCTCCTCCATGAATTATTATAGCTGTGTAAAATAACAGCTACTTTCTCTCTGAATGAGTTTTCCAGGTTGAATTTCTTCTCAGCACCTTAGAAATAAGAGGTAAAATTGACAATACCACTTGGTTTATGGCAGAATCTTCTAAGCACAGGCTGCAGAGCAGCATGGTTTTGAAGAGTTGTGGCAGAAGTTAAGGTGTTGATGAGAACCGAGGGACTCAGAATAGAAAAAAAACAACCTTTTTGTAATCACTCCTGTTTTCTCTGAAAGGGAGAGTAAAAAGCAGCTGCACAAGTGAACAAGGAGGTAAAACTATAACTAGTTGGGAAGGAACCAGGGACCTAGTCTGAATCAATTTTTTTTCCAAATAAAACCCCCTAAGATGTTTATTACACTATTTAGATCTCTATCCTGGGGTGTTTGGGCTTTGCTTTGGTAAATGTTCTGTTTCTGTATGCTGGTTTTGTCCCTGATTTTAGAAACAGGAATAAATATGGCCTCTTCCCAAGCAGATGGCGGACTGATTGCTCACTAGACATGGTGTTTAAATAACTTAAATTCTGATGTAATTTAAGTATGAACATTTATAGCTCACTTTTGGCATGTCATAGTGAATTGTTTCCTCCTGTTTAAGATTCAGTGCATTGGATGGGGTAAATCATTCAGTGATCTCATCCATCTCATTCATCAAGCCTCTTTTTTTTCATAGGCCTGATGGAAAAAAAAACCTCCCAATTGATTCAGAGGTCAAAATAGTGTCATTTTGAACCCAAATATGATTGATTTTAAGTTATTATTTTTTTTATTTGACTTAAAAGTTAACAAATTTCATTACTGTGTTTTTATTGTAATCTGTTTTATTTTGTTGTTTGCAGTTTTTTTCTTTCTCTTTCTTTCCTCCTATTTCAGTTGAAAATTCTATATCCATCCCAAAGGGAAGTTGAATGCTGCCGTGACTCGTTTCATCAGAGTATCTTCAGAGACTCGTTGCGGATGGTGATGCTGTGCTCCTGTAGCAGTCAGCCTTGCAACAAACCTGTGGAAGCTTCTGATTAAATACTGCTGCTGCAGGATGGTTTTGTGCTAGCAGCTCGAATGATGTACATTTATTATCACAAAGCGTAAAAAGACAAAAACAGTCGTCATGAAAGAAAACTGTTTTTCTTCAGTTTTTATTCCGACCACATATTTAACAAGGCACAACACATGACACTGATTCATTCCTGTAGGTCTGAGCTTGTTTTTCAGATTATATCAGACAAGAGTTGTTTAAGTGATTTCTTAACTCTACAGTAAAACTGAAGCAAACAAAAAAAAAACATACTAATCAATCACAGGAAAGTCAAGACTTTAACAGCGGTGGAAATTATGTTTCATCTAAGGCCATGAATTAAGTCATCATTTGAAAATGAAAACGTCCCAAAATCCGAGCCGCTCGGTCGACTGCAAGCTACGATGCATTCACTATGACGCGACATGTCGCGAGATGAAGCCACTGTTGGTTTAGCATGTTCAGAGGATTAAAAGGAACACTCAGAAAGAGAGAGACAGGCACACACACAACATAAAAATAACCTGTTAAAATATTTAATCAGCTGTCTAATGTCTGTCACTTCTGCTGACAAACCCACAGATTGTTTTCTGTAGGTGACAAATATAAAGTCGTACCATATCGTTGCAACGAGTACTTGCAAAGTTACAACCTCTACATGGAAGTGAAGGTGTATATTAGGTTGCACATGTGATATTTTGATCATGTTCTGCACACACACACACACACACACACGCACACGCCATACACACACACACACACGCACGCACACACGCACACACACACACACACACACACAAAACTGATCCAAAAGGGAGTGGAAACTGGTTAGACGTCATGCTGATGAAAGAAGAACAATATGCAAATGAGCCATTCCTTTCCACGGCAGAGTGTTGAGGATGTTTGATGAAGTCAGTGCTGGGTTTGCATCTCACCACGCTGCCTCCATGTGGGAGGAAATCGGTAACTCCTCGTCGGTTTGAGCGTCCAGGTGTGATTTCCGTCCTCCTCTCTAGCTGGGGCTCCTCTCCTCGGTTCTCACTGTGATCTTGAATCTTCTCTCCTGATGCATCTCTGTGAACAACAGAAAGGGATTTTAAATTATTAAAGATGGGGGGAAAAAAACTGAGAAAAATCCTTGTTAAAATGGATACAAGATTAGGAATAGTTAAAGGAAGAGAGAAACAACAGCTGTTCTTTCCAAGCTTACTAAATTTAAAAAATGTGGATTTTAGGACATCTGTGTTAAAATGTAAAAGATTTAGCTTAAATCAAATATTCTTATTAGCTTCTGATTTTGTTATAAAGGCCAGCCTGGTTTTATCTAGTTCACACAAAATTCTCAGGTACATCTTAGCAAGGATTGGACCTTCAGGTCTTTTTTTAAAGGGGACCTAATATGCCAAAATCTACTCTCTCTCTTTTTGTTTTTTTTTTTTGTTTT
The DNA here is from genome assembly GCF_019740435.1 of Gambusia affinis. Taxonomy (NCBI): domain Eukaryota; kingdom Metazoa; phylum Chordata; class Actinopteri; order Cyprinodontiformes; family Poeciliidae; genus Gambusia; species Gambusia affinis. The sequence goes on from NC_057868.1 coordinate 16,700,390, forward strand.
ATATCACATTCTAATGTTATTCCCTCATCAAACACAAACCCAAAATGTTGTTTCAATTCATTCATTCATGTTTGAGAAATCCTTCAGAAATTATTCTTTTTCCTTTTTGACAACTCCTCAGGACCTGATTTGATTCGTTCCAGGAACAAAACAAATGAAGCCGCTGGGATGAGGAATTTTTTTCCCTTTTCTTTAAATATTAGTTGTGTTAAGATCCTATCTATTTAGGGAAAGTTCTGTGTAGGAATTGAAAAGTTTTTGCAAGACAAGGTTATGGCAAAGATAAAGCATAAAGCAATTGCAACTTTGACCATAACTCTGTGAAAAATATGCCACAAAATCAGCCATTTTAGGATGCAACTATCTCAATCACAATGTTGCGGTGGGGTTGATTAAACAAAACTAAACCAAACCAAACCATGAAGCGCAGAGCAGAGATCTGTCATTGTGAGAGTGTTTAGCCTTCTCTGCAGAACTGAACCACTTTAAACCTCTGAAGCGCTGCAGATCTTATCTCCACATTTAAAGACAGTGCTGCATGCGACGTGTTAATCAGGGCACACTCACGTGCAGTTTATTTTTGTAGCATGGAACAAATTAACTTTGTTCTTCTTTATTTTGCTACTACTGCACATTTGTGGTTTCACTTTTAAAATAAACTAACAACTGTCTGGTTATAGGCATTTGACATAGTAATAGGAAACAGTAAATTAATGCTGCACAGTGATTTTAAAAAGAAAATCATCATGCATATTTTCCTTCAGAACAGTTCACCTTTTATTTTTTTATTTTATATTTTTTTTTGCAGTATCTCAAAATAGAATTCAACTGAAGCTCCTTTGATTCTCTTTTAACCTAGTTTTTTGTCCAGTACCTATGACAAGCATGTTGTGCATGGTGTGCTTAAAAAGTGCTGAACGTGGACAATTGGAGGACAAAAGGAGAAGTGTCAGGCCTACAACAGTCTCCCCAGCAGATGAACAGGATCTGAGAGTTGTTTCTTTAAGAAAAAGAGGGAGAAAGGTAGAGCAAAGAACTGACAAAGGACAGAGAGACGCCTAAGCCGTACTGCTGAATGCCACGTTTCCAGCTGATATCTCTTTGGGATTCATCTCAATGGAGCTGAAATCTGATTTTCTGTTACTAACACTGAGAATACAATGCTAAATTGTCTGTTATGTGTAGATACAACACTGAAGCTTATAGGCTTTTTTTCCTGGAATATCTTAAAGGTTAGAGTTCTATGGATTAACAATGAAAAAATCATTTCCAACTCTCTGTCAGACATAAGATTTGAAATGACTCCACTAGAGCTGAGGTAAAAACACACTTTCCAAAACCCTTAGAAGTCCTGGAGAACAATTGATCAGCAGGACTTCAAAAATGCAAGTAATAAGTACAACAGAGAACTTGAGTGAGCTAATAATGATGTCTGTTGTAATAAATTAGACTTTTTTTTTAACCAGAGTTCCTGTGCCACTTAAAAATACAGGCTGTAAAAAACGTTTACCCTATTTTATCCATTTTGCTTTGTTGATTCACTCAAACACTAAAATAACATACAACAACAACCTAAGTAACAAGAAAACTATACAAAATAAAATGAAAATAGGTCTTTTACTTCTAAACCTATAAATAACTATCTGACTGTCCTACTACATACCTGAGGTCTGTTTGAACTTGAGGTCACAAACTGGCAACCCTACATTCTCCTTCAGGCTTTTCTGCGAGAACAGAAGTTGTAGTTCCCTCAGTTACATCAAATTGGTAGGTGTTTTTATGGAGCCCTCTAGGGGAAATGGAGGATTTTTTCCCCCCCTTTTGCTTTACCTTGCAAAAGTATTGCACTCCCTCACAATACTTTTGCGTTGCCTCCCAAAAGGTTTTGCGTTCTCTTGCAATAATGTACAGATCAGTTAATGAGGCAAACGACAGCCACTGTGCTTTCTGATATAATACAAGGTTTTTCTTTGAGACCTATCATAGGTTTAAAAGAAAAACCCTACAAAAACCTTGTATTATAGCAGAAAGTGTGTCAACATATAAGGCAAGATAAATAGTGCGACAGCCGCATTACAAGTATTTCCAAGGAGCGAGTTAAAAGACATGCAGCAATAAAGTTTTACAATACTATATGTTCTCCATGCTCATAATGTCATTTTATAGCATAATCGAGGAACTATGTTACTATTTTTTTTTCTTTTACAGTGGATAAAAAAAATTATATGAACATCCAATATGTCTTTAAAGAAATTTGATTTAGTAGTTTAACACCTTGAAATTGGGCCTCTGTCTCTTTAAAAACTCCTGCTCTTTCTGAAACTCAGGAAGTCATCACAACATCACTCTTCAATCAACAACTTAACAACATTTTATTAGTGCTGCACTGAGAAGTAGATCATATAATGAGCTCAGCAGACGTTCCACCACACATTTGCTAATTGCTGCTGGCTAGTCTGAAGGAACTGAGTGGGGCAGTTGCAAGGCAGGGCAGCTCTGTGAGGCAGAAGCTTGCAAACTGCAGCTCAGAGGAGGAGCTATAGCTGAAAGGTGGTGCTAGGTCCAACCAGGCATTTTGCATGGCTGAATGGTTGCCATGGAGATTAGAGGATTTCTCAAACATGCATGAAAGAATCAAAGCAACACTCCTTGTATGTTTTTGATTATGACATGATGTTAAGCTCAAAAGAGTTGATTTTACACAGCAGCGCCCCTGCAACATGTAGATACCTGCCACTCTCTAAAGAGCCATCATGAAGAAGGGATTGTTTCCCTTTGTATTGGAACTGCAATCAAACTGTGCCAGACTAATTGGTTCCAAATCACTGAGCTTTTTTATTTTTTATTCTGGTGCTTCATTCTTATCAGTTCTGTTGGTCACATTACCCTGAAATACCCACATTCAATGTGTCTAACATTCAGGGACTAAAAATAAACCCACTACTCACTGTTTGTGTCTGAGTCTCTGTCGGTTTCGGTCTCTATGCGAAGTCTCTTCCTCCTGCGGCCTGCCTTGCTCTCCTGACCCGACCCACTCTTGTCTTCCTGCTCGTCCAGGCTGCTGTCTGCCTCATTTGCTGAAGACGAGGACTGCGGCGATGCTGAGGAAGCACAGGGGCTCGCCATAGAAGGACACTTTTGCTACAGGCAGAAATAAAGACAGCTTAAGGCACAGGTGTCAAAGTCCAGTCCTCAAGTGCCGCTGTCCTGCAGTTTTTAGATGTGCCACAGGTACAAAACACTGGAATGAAATGGCTTAATTACCTCCACCTTGTGTAGACCAGTTCTCCAGAGTCTTGCTAATGACCTAATTATTCTAGTCAGGTGTGGTGCAGCAGAGGAACATCTAAAGGTTGCAGGACACCGGCCCTTGAGGACTGGAGTTTGACACCCCTGGCTTAAGGTTTAGACATTTGCCAACACAGTCAGCTCTGTGTCTTGGTTTGGGTTACCTTGCCGTTTGACGATATTGACTCCTGCTTCTGTAGCGCAGATGTTAGGGTCTCTAGCCTTACCAGTGCTATGGAGAAAATGAGCACAAGTGAACCATTAGGGCACAAAATATGTTTTTCCACTGCTAACTGTTTAGCTAAAGGAATGTGTCAGAGTTTTGTGTAGAACATCAACACTGAACACCAGAAGAAGGCATTGCTTCACTCTTTTATAGTTCTTGCCTTGACAGGCAATCATCACAACCAAACTTACTTATCTACATCAGCATGGGACACATTTCCATAATAACCTGTTAAGCCACTTGCTCAACACACCCTGAGGTAGAACTGTTATGGTTTAGTGAGTGCTGGTGGAATGGTTATATGGAGAACAAAAAAGGGAATGAATACCAGATCTATTAACTATATGTCATACTGAACCTGTGCTGATGTTGGATGAGAAACAAATAGGAGTAACCAGTATGTCCCACTGATTGTTAATTTTGACAAAGAACACATACAGAAGCAATAATTTAGATTATTTCCTGTGAGGCTTAAAATAAGACAGCAGTCCTGTTCAACACGGAACTGTTCATAGTTTATAGAAAGTTGTTGTCCTGAAAGACATAGAAGGCTAAAGACCAATATCTTCACAAAAGAGATTTAAGCACAAAACCAGACAGAACAGTTCAGACGTTTCAACACTGTGAGGCTCTCTGGTTGGTCTACACGTTTGTACAGTTATTGGCTCCATGGCGACACTTAGAGGCCATGCTTCAAAACTTTTTGTGTTTGTAAATGTCTGGTAACAGGTTTATGTTTTCTCATAACAGGTATTTTATGAGATATTGCCAACTTATAACGGAATATAGTCAGTGACGCAAAGATGTTTTGTTTTTTTAATGAACCAAGGCTGTATGGAGAACTGACACATTCAGTAAATAGCTTTCTTTCCCAGAACTTGATTTTCAAGACAGAGTCTTCCGCTCTCATTTGTATAGGCTAAATTCAAAGCTAGTTTGTCAAGCTTAGCAGGAGGAGGAACTCAAAGTAAAAAAAAGCAAACCATGGCTTCTTTAAACTCTGGGTTGAGTTAAGTCAGTGGTTCCCAAAGATTTTCTGGGCTCCCTATGGATTACAATAAAATCCCCCAAAAGAAAAAAATAACAATCAACTGGGCACACACATCGTTCAACCAGACATAAACCTATACATATATTTTGTTTTTAAACTCCACTGAAGTTTATTTCACACTTCAGGTTGCAACAAAACACACTACAAACCATCCTTACAGTGAAACACTTTTGTGAATGTTTACTGTTTATTTTTTTCCATCCATACTGCTTCCCGTGCCCCCCCTGCAATGGCACTGCGCCCCACGTAGGGGGCGGGCCCCACACTTTGGGAACCACTGAGTTGAGTCATTTAACACTGGTTAAAGTGGAGTGGTTTCAATTTAATGAATCAAAAAGGAACTCTTAGGGGGCTCAAGCTAACACGTAATCAGAGCAGTGCCAGTTCACAAAGACATTTTCTCTTTCTAAAACTCAAAACATCTCAAATCCAAAAAAATATGTATTAGGGGTGTAATGGAAACTTTAAATGTTTTGGAGATACTATATGTATCAAATATATTTTCTCATGACATAGCTGTAGCTGACGCCTGGAAATTGGTCTCCGTCCCTTTAAGAAGCTTCCACCCTTTCCAACACATGACATAACAACAATACTTCTCCATACTGATGTTTACAGTCATCACTAGGAGCATTGTCTTTTGTATAATGAGTTCACCCTTAATTTTCTTTCTTTTTTTTTTCAAAAACCATTTTGAGATGTCTTGTCGGATTTGCTTATAGTACAGTTTATATTAACTTGAATGGCCAATATGGAATCCTTATTTTACACTTTGACAACTCCCCATGATGTTATTTGCTCTGATTATGTGTTAACAAATCAAATAACATCCAACCAGGTGTTGCTACTAAACGCCGGTCTGGTGGAGTTTTATGGGAGAAACCTTGGGGAAAGGGGCTCTGTGGGACGGGCGCTCAGATGGGGACTGAAGGTACAAAAAATTATTCTTAAAAGTGTCCCTTTTAAGAATCTGTACTTAGTATTACATTTCAACTTCCTTAGTAAACAGGTCCTTATTGGGCTGCCAGAAAATACTTTATGGCATAAAGCTGAGCATTCTCAATGGGTTGGATGTATAAAAAATTGAGAAAAAACAAAACAAAACAGAAAAATGGATTGTATCGACCCTTTACATGTGACATAGCGCTCTTCGGAGCATGGATCATGACAGCCCATGACAGACGACAAAATAACCACTGCACTCCTACGAAGCTTGTTAAAAAGCAGGAAGAGAATTGGTTAGCATCTAGTCTTTTGTACACTTTAAAATCTTCTCTGGTGTAAGAGGAAACACTGTTTATGACATAGTGATATAAATCGTGGTGAATTCAGGCAAAGTCAACACGCCAGAAGAAAAGAGGAGTGGGTTGATTTCTAAGCTAGCTATTTCCAACTTCTGTAAATACTGCTGGTTATGAGCCCCTGCTACTTCTGACTACTTCTGGAAAAACAACTTGGGAAAGCAATTTCAGTCTATTTACTAAATACTGCCATCCCACATTTCCACCTCAACATGATTAAGGGACGTAGAGGGACATAGTTAAAAGTGTCAATAGCATCCGGGTATTTCTCTTTGCCTGATTTTGCATTGAAGGTTTGTTAGTCAGCGAGCAGACAGAGTTGCAGACATTTTCATAATCTTTACCTGGACGTAATGACAGAGTGAGGACAGGAACTTTCTTCCCGTTGCTTTCCTCCGTTTTATCATTTGCTTCTTCTTTTTTATCCTGATCTTTAACCTGCAGCAATAATACCATCATTACATCTTTTGTTCACCATGGTAAAAATTTTAAAGGTTTAATTTTAGTGTGAAGAGGTTTGAAAATACCTCATGGTCATGATCACTGATCAACTGTTGTTCTTGTTTGATGGGCGTTGAGGAGGAGGAAGAAGGGAGGGAAATGACTGAAGGTGATGACACAGGTATCGCTGTATTGTCATTCCTGTCAGGGCTCCTCTGTGCGTCTCCCTCACAGTGCAAGGCGATGGGACTATCATCATTTCCGGGTTGACTAGGTTTAGTCTTCGCTCGATCGGAAAGGTCCAGAGGCCCGTCAGAGCTCTCTCTAAGTTCTTCTCCAGAGACTTTCTGAGTCTTGGAAGGTGGGCTTTCTTTTTTCTCTATGGGCTTAGTTTCATTCTCTATGTTCTCTGGCATCCTCCTGAATGTGAAAACCACTGTTGGTTCTTTAGGGGGCTGAGGCGCGCTCTGCTTGTGGCTCTGCCATGAAGAATCAAAACCATGCCTTCTGGTGGTGGCTTGTGAGATTGGTGGGATCAAGTTGGAAAGGCGTGACAAATGAAGCCTGTTGGAAGGGTTCTGCAATGCCGGGTTGGCTCCCACAGCTGCCATGGCACCCCAGTGTGGGCCTTCAGATAGAGGCCAGGGCAGAGAGACGGGGCCACTCTTGACGGGTTTGGGATGGCAGGGGATGGGAGCGTGGATCACAGGTCTGCTTGGTCTCACCTCTCCACTTGGTGAGGAGTGGGACTTCTTCCGGAGATGTGGGGTATGGATGGAGGAGTGCTGATCAAGAACCTCAATGCTTTGAGGAAATGATGAACAGAAGTTAGTTATATATTAGGAAGGAATGTGATCTTATTTTTCCTTTTACCAAAGTGGGAAAACAAGGACAAAAAAACCCAAAAACAAAACTGAGGTGAAGTCTCAAAGGTTCTAGGTGTCACCTGTCATGTCCAGTAGATGTACTCTTTGCTCTCTGTTGAACAATGACTCTCTCCATTGCTGCATATTTGAAGTCATTAAAATAATAATGTAAATGTAATTAGCCCTGACATATAAAAGTTTTTTTGCCCTTCATATTGTATAGCTACTTCATAGTATGCTGTATCTCATTTTATGCAGATGACACCTGGTAATAAAATACAACTATTAATAAAAAGGTAGATGCCTCAAAATGTCCAGACAGTCTATGAGTTAAAAGAGTTCATCATGTTTGGCCATTTCAATTCTTTCAGCCACTTTGAGTTCTACGATTATATTCATTAGTTCAAGTCAAAACCAGGATTTGGGAATGTTGGCACGCCTCCCCACAATGTTACTATGTTTCTATACGAGTTTATAAAAACTCATATGGCTTCCGGGGATCTAAGCATTTTAATTTTTTATCCTTCTTCTCTTTTGAAGATATTTATGTATAAATCCACTTATAAGGTTTTTACCTCTTCTCTACACCTCGATTTACTCTGTGTTCTGTCTTCCAGGATGATGATGCAAAAGTTGGCTGAGGCTTGTATACTTCCTGTGAGAAAAAGGAGTGGATTACAATACATTTCAAGGTTACTACCAGATTTCTTTTATTAAAAGAAATACAGTAAAATATTAAAGGAAATAGCTATAATTTTTAGAACTTGGGTGCATTCACATCCGCTCTGTTTAATCTGCTTTAATTTAACTCTAGTTGGTTTGTCTACACGATCTTGTTCGTATGAGGAAGTGTGAATGCGTAATCGAATTCTGGTCCGCCTAAACATTTTGCACTTGAATGCATATGTGTATACCAAGCAGTCCAGAGACCGCTCCAAAAGCAGGAAGGGGAGCAATGCGCAGGGCATTCTGGGTAAATACTACCAAAACAATGTGTGTGCCTAGAACCATCGGGAGAAACGGCTTGTGGTGTTTTGCTAAAGACAATATAAGTAATCCTACAACTGCTAAAATCTCATGTCACTCCATTCCTTTTCACATTTAGAGAACAAGGAAGTTGCACACATGTCTTCTACAGAGGTTTTTGTGTCACTTCCTTTAGTGGTCCTTGGTTCAGTGCCTCCACAGGTGAGAGGGGAAGGGGGACAGGTTGCTCAAAGGGTTTGGTTCATTTGACACAGAGCTGGAAATGGAACAAATGCTGCAATTTTGGTCCCCAACCAAAACCGGGTCTGCCAGACTATCAGGCTTGAAAACACATTAACACCTTTGCTCATGTGTGGGATAACTGTTATCTTATTTGTCCAACGCAGTAACACACATGGAAGTTGTTATCATGCTAATTAGATAACTGTAATAGACAAATTTAGGTTTCAACAAAGGCAGCATAGAGAGAGCTGTTTTAAAAACTTACAAAACTGCTTCGGGTTGTGGCTCTCAACAGCCTGCATTCAGTTTCTGTAAAAAATAAATAAATAAATAAATAAATAAATAAATAAATAAATAAATAAATAAATAAATAAATGATACAAGAGAACAAATTACAAAATCTGCTCTAAAGAAAAGAAGCCTCACCTTCACGTTTGTGATCTGCCTCAGTCTTCACCACTACATCGCCATCTGCTGGTTGGTCTGTGGACCGACGGATGGTTGGGCTGAACAGGGCTACGGCTCCGGGGGACAGAAGGTCAGGAGACATCTTTGGTTTCACGTCCACAGAGTTGTTGTTGTTGTTGTTGTTGTTATTGTGCTCGCTGCCACTTCTGCTTCACACACCGACAGGTAGTGTTGAAGAAACAAAGGAGGAATTTAAGGGGTCGCTAAAAACAAAACTAAGGTAAACTGAATATAATTTTTACTGAAATGACTTGAATTGGGAGGAATTTGATTAAAATGACATTAAATTACTTTCAATGCATTTGAATTTAATCAAATGTGACCTGTAACTGGAATAAATTTGACTTTGAGACATTTGTTGTGTGAAAACACTTAACTAAACCAAATCAAATTACATTGATTTCTGTTGGGATACAATTAATTTCAGTGAAATTAGATTTTGTTGAAATTAATTCAAATTTAGATTTTGCATTTTTTAAAATTGAACTGAAATTAGCCAGAGGAAAGTTTAGAACGACAATACAGTCAACTGAACTTTATCTTTTTACAACAAAGGTGATTTCCTTGGGTGATTATTAATTTGTAGAGGTTATTAAGCTTGCCAGCTATATTTCGACTCAGGTCCAAATGACACGACAATGGCAGGACAGAAAAACACAAATGTTCTGCTGCATTTTAGCCTGTCATTTACAAGGTAACAGCATTATGCAAAGAGTGAAACTTTTTGATAAAAGTCAGTTTAATGGACCTTATTAAACGGAATCCTCATTGGGCACATTTAGTTATAACACCCAGAGATGATTAAATTGAAATGCATTCCTGCTGTTGTTGCTTGTCAACTTCCTTAGGATTAAATTTTAAATGTCACATTTATTTATTTTTTTTATTTGCATTTTATCCAAATCCCTTTTAGGTGCAGCAATAATAGTTTTCCTAATGAGTAAAACTGTACAAAAAAAAGGTTAAATAACCTAAAATATTAAAATAAGTAAGGGGGATTTTAGGACTAGCTCTAAAATAAGCTACACCTTATTGTAGTTTTAGCTTACGATGAGCTGAACTAAATGGAAACCTAAACCTTTCCAGTCAAATATCACATACTCACTCAAGTTCTGCTCTTAAACTGGCAACCTCATCTTTAAGTTTAAGATTCTTTTTCTGAAGGTTGGTCATCTCTCCAGCTGAAACCCAAAGAACAAGTCGCAGTTAAAAAAAAAAATTGTTTTTTTTTTAGATAAAGGCAACAAGAAAAGATTTGAAAACAAAGTGATTTTTAGAGGAAGCTAATGATACTTATAGAAGGAAAAACATCTGGAATACCAAGGAGGGAGATGTGCTGGAGGCTCTGCATGTGTGAGGCTTCGTACTCCTGCTGTCTCCGCTTGGCGACCTCTTGGGTTACTGTACATCTGTCACACAGACCGGCTCTCAGTCTGAACACACAGCAGAAAAGGAGACACTTGTATAATGATATCTGGATTTGTTCCACACTTGGAAAAACTAAACTGTGCGGCAATCAGCTATTATTGCACACAAGTTATTTTTGGAAGAAAAAAAGAAAGAAATAAAAATCTGTCAGGGCCAACAACCTCAGCAGCTGAAGCTACAGATCCCTCACTTTTTAAATGATGGCTTTATTTAAACGGTCGTCCGAACCAACATCACCATACGTGACAATATAATTCCAAGTCCCAGTAAAAATGATGCCTCACCTGTAGCTGAGTTTCCATTGACTGTGTAACTGTGCAAATTGGATGTAGGAAAAATACATTTGCTTAACTGAATTTTGCTAATCTTGAGAAAACCCGATTTTCAATAAAACATTTTTGCTTTAGCATGAGGTATTGAAATAAATATGTTTCACAAAACTGCAGTAGAAGCACTTTTATTGCATCGCAGGTCACTTGATTAACAACCGGGTGTTACTACTGGCAGGAAAGATGAAGAAGACGACAGGTAGTTCAAAGAAATGTCTTAAATGGAACCTGTCTGACAACATGAAGTAGGTTTTAGCATCTCAAAAGTAACACGTTCTCCTATAATCAACAGAAGAGATACAAAGCCGTTTTCATCTTTTTGTATCTTACTAATCTCCAAAAAGTCTTTACACTGAAATCTTTAAGGTCCTGCTTATGGTGCTCACAATTATTAGATAAATTAATTTCCCTTCTAACTTTTTAAGATCTTCAGCTTGTTTTATCCTGTTTATCTTAGTTCATGTTATCACTTTCCTAAGCTTTAGCCACTATTAATTTTCTTTAGTTCATCCTTTAATTACTACCATAAATGTATTTTAAGTACCTCTACAAAACCGAGAACATCAGGTTTTAATTCAGTGTTACCTGTTTTCTAGAGTCTTGATGTTCTCCGTCAGTAATCTCTGCTGCTCTTTCATCTGCTGGTTTCTGGTGAATAGTTCCTCCATTCGCTTTGTGTCGCTGTTGGCATCAAACAATTAGAGTCGGGTTTCAAGTAATACAAACAAATTCCATAAACATACAAATGAACTCAGATTTATACATTCGCAGAATAAAAAGACACATCTACAGTTATTTCTCACTGTCTGAAGTAAAAGCAGATCAAACTTTTTCTTCTTTTTCAAGACTCTTTTTAAACTATTTCTATTTGCTAGTTGTCACAAATAGGGATGCACCGATTCAGTTTTTTCACTTCTGATCACAACACGATATCTGAGGTTGAAACTCGACCCGATACCAATCCGATACATAAAAACAGAGCTGGACTGACTTAAAACATTTCTTTTTTTAAACACAGACATAAACATATTGAATTTAGTTGATAACTATGCACCTGTACAGCACACTTAAACACACTGATAGCTTAGCCAGCTTATAATAACAACACAACTTTAATTTGTTCCGTCAGCGCAATTAGGAGTAAAAACAGCCAATGTAAAATAAATAGTAAAGAAACCGAAACTGACAAAACAAACAAACAAACAAACAAACAAACAAACAAACAAACAAACAAACAAACCTTCTTTCTAATGATTCAAAAAGTACAATTAGAAATTCTAAATATAATGTAAAATAATAAAGCATGTTGTCACTCAGAACACAAAGCATTAAATTACTGAACAGATCTATCATCATGGATTGGACCCAACAATTTGATATTAATATCAAGTTGCTGCATCTCTAGTCACAATTCTGAGAGAAACAATTTGTCAGAGATTTATTTAGGAGCAAAGAAGTTTAATTGTCATTAATTTCCTAAGATTTGAGTGTACAGGTTTGGTTTAAAGGATTTTAATTTGCTACAGAAACTTTAGGAAACTGAACCACCTAATCATATAAATTTATCTGATTGTCATCGTGATCGGCCCTTACCTGCGACTGGTCAGTCAAAAAAAAAAGTTAAAGTAAATTTTTTTTCTTTTTTATTAAAATCAGCGAATGCTACCAAATCATGTTGATAACTACAATCTTTGGTATAGATGCTGCTACTGAATGAAGCACTATTACTGTCTCTGAGATGTTTAAAATGATGTAAGAAGAAGTACAAAGGAAACTGTTTGAAAAGGAAATGTTCTTCCAGAGCAAGCCAAGACATGTCCAGGCTGCGAGACAGTTCAAGACTTTTAGCAGAAAACAGAAATTTCCATATTCCCCTTTGAGGTCTCTACCCGTCCCTGTCAGGGAACATCTGGAAAGGTTAGGAGCTTCCTGAAAAATATTAGATACACAAACGAAATGGTTCTAACTAAGCAAATAGTGTCCAATTGGATAATTACTGCAGTGTGATTATCTATTAACTGGGAACAAGTTATTTAACTCAAACTGATTCAACAAGTAGTTTCTCATTTCCTAAACAATAATGTCCCATCTGTGGCCGTGGGAGAGATGCTAGTCTGTTTAAGAAGGGTCAAATTTTTGGCATCAAGCAAAGGAACCATCGAAGGAAATAAAATTGAATTAAAAACTTTCCAATACATTTTCTTAAACTGGAAGCAAAGATGGGGAACCATCGTCTTCCAGGACAAACTGTGGTCAGAAAAATAATTCTGAATGATAGCCGAGAACTCAACCGAGAGACAGATACTCCAGTGTCTCCTGGTCCGTTCCCTCTGTCTCCTAGCAGAGGGACAGTCTGAAAAACCTCAGAGAAGAGCTGACTCCTTTCAATGTGGAGGAGAAGCACAAATGGCATTTTCTTGATCTTAAAATCAGTTAATAGGACTGCACTGTGATAGAGAGATTGTGTTATTGTTTTTTTTTAAAGCCAAAATGTTTTACATCCCCACTATGAATAGGTTTCCCATTTATTTTTTTGAGCAAGTATGTGTAAGTATTTTAAATGTACAATCACTAGTAAAAATATTGGATTTAGGGTGCCTTCACACTAGCTCTGTTTAGTCCATCTTGATCAAAAGCAGACCAAACAGTTGGTTATCCCAATGAAGAGGGAGTAGTGATGGACTCTGACCTGAACATTCAGAGCCACGTAAAGACAGTCACAAAGACGGCCTTCTATCACCTGAAGAACATTTCCAGGATTAAAGGACTAATGTCTCAGCCAGATCTAGAGAAACTCATCCATGCGTTTATCTTCAGTCGTATTGATTATTGTAACGGCGTCTTCACAGGTCTGTCCAACAAATCAATCAAACAGCTGCAGCTGATCCAGAATGCTGCTGCTCGTGTTCTCACTAAAACCAGGAAGATAGAGCACATAACACCAGTTTTAAAGTCCCTCCACTGGCTCCCTGTAGCTCAAAGAATAGACTTTAAAATACTGTTGTTAGTTTATAAATCACTGAATGGTTTAGCACCACAATACATTAAGATCTGCTGCTGTTGTATCAACCTTCCAGACTTCTCAGGTCTTCTGGTTCTGGTTCTGCTCTGCATCCCCAGAACCAGAACCAAACGAGGAAAAGCAGCATTTAGCATCTATGCACCACAAATCTGGAACAAACTTCCAGAAAACTGTAAAACAGCTGAAACACTGACTTCCTTTAAATCTCAACTAAAAACCCACTTGTTTAGAGTTGTATTTGAAACGTAATCAATTGCAAATTTATGGACGGAATCTGACTATGTTGTGTTTTTGATGTTGATTCTATGTTGCATTGTGTTTTTGTGTTTGATTTGATGTAAAGCACTTTGAAATGCCTTGCTGCTGAAATGTGCTGTACAAATAAAGTTTGATTGATTGATTGATTGATTGAACCCAACTTCCCTAGAAACATCTGGTTTGTTTGGGAAGCAATCAAACCAAAAAGAAAAAGCAAACTCTGGTCCGCCTTCAAACCTAGGTCTTGTTTCTGCTGAAGTGAACTCTGGTGCAGTTCTGATGTACATGTGAACGCCAAGTGGACCGGAAACCCCTCCAGAAACAGGAAGCAGACTATTGTGTAGGACATTCTGGGTGAATACAACAAAAACAAAGAGAGTCTAACGCTAGCGGGACAAATGGCTCGTCCTAAGCGTTGAAGAGCGAATGACACCACCACCAATTTTGTTTACAATTTGTGAAGAAAGAAGTTGCGTTCATGTCTTCTTCAGAGGTCATGAATCTCTTCAGTGAGTCTTGGTGCAGCGCCCCTAGAGGCGAGGGGGTGAATGGGTTTTTCAAAAAGTTTGGTTCGTTTGAGGCAGTGCGGTGTGAAAGCAAACCGCACCAGCTGAAAACGTAACAAACGTTGTCTACCGGACTATCTCTTCTCTGATTGTCCCAACTTTGTCCACATGGACTTTAACTCAACAAGCTCGTCACAAGTGAATTGTTTCTTTTAATTGGGACTGTAAAACTTCCAGCAAAAATTAACGCTTAACTTTCTCCAAAAATAATAATAATAATAATAATAATAATAACTGTCTTCTCTGGAGCCACACAGAGCTGCTGGCAGAGGACTGTGATTTCGATCAGACCTCAGACTTTTTAGCTGCTGTTTAATCTAATTTTAAGTAACAAAATTAATTAGTTTTATCCCGCCTAGCATTTGACAGTATCCTCACCAAAGCTTCTATGTTCTGCAGCCTCATAAAACTGAGTTTTGTTGACATGTGCCACCTGCTCCTATAGTAAATAAAGATCCACTGGGAAAATGTTTAGTGTCTTCATTACACTTCTTGAATGATTGAAAAGTACTCATTGTTTTTTAATTGTTTTTTAAGTTGCTATTAATACAATAAGTGTGCTTAAATTGAATAATCTTCTCATTTCTCTTTTTCCTTTTCTCTCAGTTCTTAGAAGAATCAAAAGTTCGGTGACTCAATAACAGACTTGTTGCAACATGAGCTTCCTTCCTTCCATGCAGCAAATGACGCGAGTGAAGCCGGAGCCAGGTGCAGGTCTGGCGTGCCCACCCGCCTCCCTGTCTGATCTGAAAGCGCTTCCCATGTTAACTGTCTTCAACTTCTATGTCAACCATGAGTCTACTCACCAGCCCTTCTTGTTGGACAGCTCTTTGACTTTCACCTGCAAAGCTGATAAAAAAAAAAAATAAGACGTACTTGTGACTATCAGAACATATTGTGATAAAAAATAAAGAAGAAAAACAATCTTTGCTTTGCTCATGAATCTTTAGCCCCTCACCTTCCACTTCTCGTTCATGGGCTTCCTGCAGCTTCTGCAGAAGGTCTTTAAAGCTCTCCATTATTTCCAGCGTTCACAGTTGGACTTCACTTAAACTGTGTGACAAAAAGGCAGGTGTTTATTTATTTTTATTTTTTTTAATCATTGTCCATCAGAAGAATTTAAGAAAACAGGATTTTCTTTTTTGCGACAATAAGATTGGATCCAGCTTGAGCCACGCCCTTTATCCGATGTTATTACGAAATAATAAAACCTGTGAAAACACTCACAAGAACAGTTAAACGCACGAACGTTATAGCCTGGGGACTGTCTGTGTGAATCTGAGAACAAGTCCCTAAATTCTCATGAGGAAGCGATTATTTTTTTTTTTTTTTTGTTTAGGAAAACTAGTCGGACTGGACCTGCCAGGTGTGATACTTTGGCTCGCAGTTGGTGATTCAAATACATAAACAACACAGCACCATGTAAATTTGAAAGCATTTGAAAATGATAGCATGCAGGAACATATAAATTCAAGAAACTTTCCACTCCTTCAGTAAATTCAACGTACAACACAATATAAGTTCAGTGAGTAAAACAGAAGCGCTTCTGCTAAGTAAGAAGCTCAGAGTGACACTCTGTGTGGATTTATATAGAGTTGGGTCGATCTGATGAGATTTTACGAGTAGCGCCATGCACAGCAAAAAGTCCAGTGTTAATTTAACTCCCACAGATTTGATTTTAACACTTTTTCAGTGTTTATATAGTCCACTCTCTTTCTGAGTTAAATTAACACTTTCAAAATAGTTAAAATTTTAACACTTTATCAGAGTTACTTATTTAACTCACAAAACAGGGTTCATTTAACACTGTGGGATATAATGGATAACACTGATCCAAGAACAAAAATGTACCACTTTGTTAGTGTTGATTTAACACTTTCAAGTGTTATTATTCCAAAAAAAGTTACTTTATGATTAATTATAATAATTATTAAGAAACAAATTGACACAAGTAAATCAATTTTGAACACTTTATTTTTGCAGCTGTGTTTCCAACATTTTAAATTGTGGTACAATGAACAAACATTCATTAGAAACGCCACAAGAGTTTTGAATATCAAAAGTCTTATGAAATTTAAGTTCAGGGATTTTTACTAAATGCCTTTCTTCACTTTGAACAATCCTGAAAGCATGATGATGATCATCAAATGTTTCTGTGAATAGCTGTTTAGATAACAAAAGAAAGGTATTGTCAACTAAAAGTACATCACTTATCTGACAAAATACTGGCATCTCATCTTGAATTGTGCTGCAAACAGCAAGTCCTTGTCTGCATTCAGCATCCTCAACTCTAACCCAGTTGGTTGAAAAAACATCTCCTGATGAAATCATTTGAAGCATTTCTTTGTTGACCACATCTTCATCTTTAAGTGAAATGTTCTGATGCCCAACATCAAGGAGGAATGGCTGCAGACCCCGTTGACCCTGGAGATGCTCCTCTAAACTGCAGCATGACTAAAATTAAAAAGATATACACCAAACATAAGAAACAAAACATACAGCTTTATGATACATGTTACATAAAAAAAATTTAAGTATGCCCAGACATCTTCAAAGCTATCATTCAAACATCTGTATTTATGCATGTCTATAAAAGGAAATAGACAAATAATTTTGCATATTTTAAATTTCAATTACCTTATGAAAGACAACAAGTCTCTCAACTGCATCACTTGCACTGATTTTTGGAGACTTCTGTCCTCCTGGTTGCGGTTGAAGGAGATGTAAGAGAAGTAACAGCGACGCCATTTCTTGGTCATAGCCTGAAGACAAATTTATAAATGTTTTCAGATATGATAGCAGAACTTTATGAGTACTCTGAACAGTCAACTATTTTCAGATATATCTAGGTACTTACTAGATGTGTTAGAGAGGTCATCGCTTTGAAGACTTTCCGCTGATTGCACCAAACTTCTCAACTCAGGTGTAGAAGTTAAACGCTTAGCCTCCTTGATGACATTTGGTTTGAAGATCACATCCCACTTCTGCAGCAGTCTGGATGAGGTTTCTTCACTGAACAGAAGACTGAAGTCTTGATCAATCTTTAATAACATGTAGAAATCAAACCATTATAACAAGGTAAAAATCCACATTTAAAGACTTTAACAACTCACTTGAACACTTACCAATCCTTTTGTGTCCAGGAACCTCTTGAACGTTGTCAGAATATCATTTCTTCCACTGGCATCTTTAATAAGCTTGTGACGGTACTCAAAAGTCTCTCTCATCTTCTGAAAGATCACAGACCTGTCTTTGGTGTGATTAAGCAGAGATATGGCCTCCTGACAGGCATTCCCATCAAGTTGTTTTTCAGCAATCACAGTTCTCTGTATATTTGGGCCTCCAGATGAAGTGTAATTGGTGCTACTTAGTGGCACAAGAGATCCTCTTTGAATCTTCCTTAGGACCGTTTTAAGACGCCATGAAATGTATCCAGTGCTGCTTGCTGCATCATAAAAATGCTCCTAAAAAAAAAAAGAACAAAAATTAACTGCAAAATCACAGTTTGGAGTCACAAAATAAAAGAGCATGTTTGATTGTAGAAAAAAATAACAACAAAAAAACATTACATAGCCTTTTTTGGTGTATGGATCCTTGAGGGATGGGAAGAGCGTCACTATTCCAAAGGCATACTTCTCTCTGATTGCTTTAGTGGGGAGGTGCCAAACAGCAGATTTTAAATTGGTGATTAAACATTTTTTTCAATTATTATACATAAATTAAACATTGTAAAAACAAACATACCCATGTTTATCAATCATGTCAGCCACCAGTATGTTCACCATTTGTCTTCTTGTGGCATCAGTTAAGGTTTCTGTAGTTTCATACTCCTGCAGAATTTCTTCACCACCAGACTTGCTTTGTAGGACACCTTCAACCAGCTATAAAATGAAGAAAAAAAACAACAGGAAATATGCAGATTACCAAAATATGACAAAACATGTCTGGGCATACAAAACAGAATTTAGAGACAGTCAAAATTTTTTACATTCTTAGCAGACATTGAGTTATTAGCATTCTCAGTTTTTTGCTTCTTGCGTGGTATCTCATCCATTAGTATTGTTGATGTTGATGCATTTGAGTTGAAGCTCGAGTCAGAGTCAGAAGCAGATGACCATTCTGAGTACTCTGAAGAGAGACAATAGACATCAGTGACATTCTTTGGTAAAATCTGTATAACAGTTGACTTAATTTGCTTTGATATCTCACCATCAGAGCAGAAAACTGTCAGTACCACATTGCCTTGTCTAAGGAGGTCACTGAATATTTCTTCGTCAACTTCAGTATCTGTTGCATCTTTGTATGTCACTTTGCCATCAGGTGGCAGGCAAAATCGTTCAATGACTGAAAAAACAAGGCAAGATTTAGAGCCTAATTGTGTAATTAGCTGGATTTTTTAAACTAACAGTTACTTGATATTGATCATGTGATTAGTATGAAGCATATTAATGAAAATACAATGATTACTCTTTTTACTTACCACAAATGTGTACAATATGTGTTAAATAGACATATATTGAAAAGAATAATGCCCATGCCCCACAGAGATGTTTAATAAATAACAAACCTTTCTCATGAAACTGATTAGAGTCAAACAGTCCTTCGACCTCCTCCAACTTCACGTACTTTTGCAGGTCACCATACTTTACATGGATCAGCATTTTATTTAAGCATGGGATAAACCTAGACAAAGCAAAATAAAGTATAGGTCAAACGTTCACCTCGCTGTAACGTTCCTCGGCTATTTGTGGCACGTGACTTCGGCTCGCTGATGTTCCACGGAAGCTAATAGTCGTTACCTCTTACATTCACAAGGTCAAAATTATCATTTTAAACGACAAAACAAAATAGAAGTATATTTTTCGCGAGCATATGGTCGGACAAAATATATTTTGTAAGAATTACCATGATAATAATATCAGGTGTAAGTGCTACTAGCTACCAGGTGGGCTACTAGCTAACACGTTGTGTAAAATTGTTGCAAAATGGACATATTCAGCTGCCTTTCAATTATGTTGTAATTAGTTGAAAAAGTCAAATCACTCACTCTGTCAATGTAATAGTGCTGGACAAAAGATTTAGTAAGTTGGACACTTACCGTGTAGAATAGGAGATGAACAAAATGGAGCCGAGTTCAGATTGAAATCAAACGAAAACTGTGAAGCGGAGGGGAGGAGCTTATTTTCCTCCCAGCAGAGTTGATTCAACACCAACGCAATCAACTCTGCGAAATAACTCCAACACTGGGCATCATTTAAATCGCTAAATGTTAAAAAAACACTTAATGAGTTAAAATTAACTCTGACACGTCTAACCCTGAAATTTTAACTCTCTACTTTTTGCTGTGTGGGAAATTGTTCTCCACAGGTGCCATGGTGTAGCTCGTTTTGTTCTAGGTGCTGTGAATTGATTGGAACATCCAGTGTTTCTCTACAACACCTTGAATATACCCCATAATCAATAACAAATTATAAGGACAGTGTTCTGGCGTGTCCCTAACACGTTAGTTTCCAGTACTAACGTGTGCAAATCTGCTATTGTTGAAAAAAAAATATATATAAAAATCACAATTTTGCAATTGCAATGAGAAATGAAATTTCAATCACAGGTGAATAAGCTTGTTCACATGGTGAGTCGTGGCGACGTCAGATGTAAAGAGTTGCATGAGATATATTCATAATTCATCCATGTTGCCAGCGCTCATGGCTGAATTATCGCTGGCAATCAGAGGGTGCGGAATGATAAGCCCCGCCTACTTGGGAGCGCCTAAGTGTGCAACTTTCTGGGGAAATTCTAGATTGTGATTTTACAGAAGCGCTGTGGATTCAGCACGTTGGAATGACCCACAACTTTTTATGAGCTGTGTAATGCTGTGAGAGCTGGTGGAGCCAGCAGCATCATCCTCCTACCACTTCTTGTCTCTTGTTTGATGTTTTCGCCAGTAGTAACATCCGGCTGTTGATCAAGTGACTCCTGTGAAGTGAAAAAACTGTTTCTTCACTCTGTGATTTGAAAAACCACTGAAAATCCACGTCGTCCTATAGCGCAGCACCTTTCTATCAGACCCCACCAACCTCTCCCCAAAAAACAGGAGCTTTTCCAATTTCCATTTTACTAATTTATTTCCTGAATTTCAATGTGTGAGATTCTCTGGTAAATGGGATCACTACTGACACCCTTCAAAACAAGACAATTACAAACTGTACGGAAAAACTTGAACTGTGACACCAAAACACAATCACAGACGACAGAGAAAATCAGAGGTCTTCATAACAGGAACATAATGCCTATTGTCGTGACAGAGCGTTGCCGTGCCATTAGCATCCTAATTACTAATTCCACTGGATTCCCATCTCCGTCTGCAATTTGTAGATTTGACAAATTGTTCTCCATCTGTAATTTGTCCCACTGAAGTCAATTTTTCGGATAGTCTTGAAAGAAGAATGGGGCTTTGTGCTTTGCCCTAAAAATGTGCTGCTCATTAGTTTGTTTATTGTTCTTCATCCCACATTTCATCACACAACCCTGTTTCACAGCAGCCACCTGGTAGCTGTGTGGAAACATTCACACCGTTGTGTACGGTTTGTGTTCACACCATACACAAACTGCTCTAGAGTTCGTTTGAAACCATATCCAGACCACCTCCTCCAAACGCAAGGTTTCTCTGAGCCCTATAGTGCAATTCCTATGTTCACATCGACACGCAGTTTGTCTTAAAGGGGGTTAAACATCTCAGGAGTGCAAACACCCAGGAAGATGGGAGCTGAGCAGCAGTGACTTTGTATCTGTTCATCGACAGAGTGGACATCTGACTGCAGTTGGGAGAATTTGGCTGCTTTGGAGTGGCCAAAACAGCATGTAGAAAGAGAGAATGATGCATTTTTTAAGCGAGACAGCAATAATAACAACAGGAAAGTGACTGGACTTGGTGGAAAAAACCTTTTTGAAAAAGAGCCAGGAGCAGAATTTCTGATGGTTGGGGCTGGTGTTTCTAAAAGATGATCATGTTTATCAGCTCTGGAGCTCATTAAGATGTAACTATATGTATGGCAGATTCATTCTACTGCCTATTATCAAATTATCAGTGTTGGAAAATATAAATGCAACTGAATGAATAAAAAAATTCAGAAGTAAAAAAGTTTTTGTGTGTGTGTTTTTTTTTTTTTTTTTAAGGACTCGCTTTGTGCTTTCTGGCTCGCTTGGTGCTGTTATGTATTGGAAAAAGTCTCCGGTCTGTACTGTGCTGAGTAAGAGCTTTGAAAATAAGTGTTCTGGCTGCAAATTTTTAGTGAAGGGTAACTATATCTTTAACTACTTATCTTGTCCTGCCTACATGTAAAGACTAGCTTAATTTTGCGTGGGGTGAAATTGCAATGAGCTCACCTTACCCTCAGTTCACATACTAGCATGTTAAGACAACCTCTGTGTTCTGGCGTTCTTGCTATGGCTACGGCCTCCACCCTCGCTGAAGGGTCATAAATCAAAGATCGTTCTACTTTCCAGCACTGCTCCGGACCCAGTGGACAGCAACTTGTACAATGTGTGAAACCTGGCATTCCATGTTGAATAGCTTGGGACACAGAAAGGGAAGAACATGAACACTTGTGCTCCCATTAGCCCTGCCACCAGGACAGCAGCTTTTACCAGCTTTTTCAGCTTGCAAGATAAGTCATGACTGGTCAAGCCGGTTTCAGCTCCCCACCAAAGGCCTCTCTAAACCTGAGATAAAGTACATGGGATGGGTGAGCTACTGCAGAGAATCTCTCTCTCTCTCTCTTTCTGACTGCCTCGCCTCATGTTCGTACTGAAAATTGTACAACGATGCTGACCAATCAGTCTGTATTGTAGGCACAATGTTACAGCATTTCAAGCATAAACGACACCTAGCCCTGCTCTTTGTAACGAAATAAAGGGGTGATTTCATTCTGATCTCTTAAGGAAGCAGTCGTGACACCAAGATGAAATCATGAGCAATTGGGTATTAGTGTGAAGGAAAAGACTGTCTCTTTTAGTATTCTGCTACCGAACCTGTTGGAAAAGGGCTTTTTGAGTTAAACTTCATCTAGTTGTGTAGCATCATGACACTAGGGCTGTAAACATTAGATTGAATAATTCGACTACCTCAATTTTCAAAATGTCTTGTGCCAAATTATCTTCTTCAGGGCTTCATTAAATTATGTTTTTATATTTCGCACACTGTGTTGCTGCCAGATGATTATTTGTGTTGTGCGATGCGATGCTCTGACTTCCTCCAGCAGTGAGCTGTTGACAAATGCTAAGTGCTATTAGCAGCAATGGAAAAAGACGAGGAGGCAACCCATCTCAAAAGTGTGCTCGAGGTAGGAATGTCAGGACTGTTGCCATGTCCAGGTTTGATGCTAGCATGTAAGGCAGGAGTAGTGAAACACTGAATAAACTGAAAAAAATGAAAATGAGGATATTTATCATATTGTTTGGTTCTATGACAGTAGAGTGGGCTGTTAGACCAACACTTCTGCTCTTGCAAAGCCACAGAAACACAAGTGAAGAAGACTGGAATGATAGTTAGGCATTACGCTGCATGGTGGTGACTTGATGCCCAGGGCATGGATGATAAATGGTAAAATGGGCTCCACTGACAGGACTTTTACCATCTCTGAGGACTCCAGACAGCTTCACACAACAATCAGTCATTGACCTTTTCATACACACTGATGGTGGTAATCTACATTGTAGTCACAGCTGCCCTGGGACAGACTGAGAGAAGTGAGGCTGCCATTCAATAGGCAGCACTACACCCTCTGATCACCCCCAGCGGCAAAAGGGGGTGAAGCGTCCTGCCCAAAGAGGCAATGACAAAGTGAGTGATCAGTAGCTTGATTGGGGACCAAGATTGGAAAATTAGTAACATTTTAAACTGGTGCTGTTCACTTTCACACTCCACTGGGTCAAATGAACCAAGCCGTTTGTCCGGTTGTCCCACCACGACCGTTTATATGCTTGTGGTGGGACAACTGAACAAACAGTTGTCCCACTAAATGTTGGCAGGATAACCTGCCAACATTTGAAATGTGGTTTGTTTTTTTTTGTTTTTATGTTGAGAGGCTTTCCATTACATCAGTGTCAATAATTAACCCGGCAACCACATCCTTTTACCACATGTCTTCCTCTGATTGTAAATCAGATGAACCAGTGAAGGAAGCAACACGAAAACCTCTGAAGAAGTCACTGAACAAAACTTCCTTCTTCACAAAATGTAAGCAAAAATAGAGTGCAATGGAATGGAAACATTTTCATTTTCCAATGGAAACTGAAAATGTTCGGTTTCCATTGCTGAGAGTAAAGCTGGTAAAGACGTAAGCTTTGGGGAAGTTTCATACTTCAAGTAACAGAGCTTTAATCTGACAAGTTCATCAATATTTTTTGGTCCTCTGAAATCGCCTCGGGCAACATTCATCTACAAGTATGAAATCCATGCATTTTTAGAATATTCTCATTGTGTGTTTCATTGTGTGTAACAGACTCACAGTTTCCCATCAAACTTGTATTCTGAATGTATTCCAAATTTAGTCAAGTGCTAATATTTTGCATTTTGATCAGTGGAGTTTCAGCTCTCTTGACATGTCAGGATATGTCAGGAAAGAGGCTGTTCAGATCACTTCAGCAGAGCAAGAAAAGACCTGCCTGCCTCAGTTAGCTGGCTCTGCTATCACAGATCCTTCCCCTTCCTTCTCTCTCTCTCTCTCGCTCACACACACATACACACATTTAAATTTATCACTGCTTACCCAGTTTTTCAAGTTCACTAGGCTTCAGACTACTTCCAACTGGCATGAAATGTCCCAGTCAGTCAAAAGAAACGTTAGCATGTTCTTTGCAAACACATCGCCTGGGATGCTCCACACCTGTGAAGAAACCCGTAACGCAATAACAAACACGCCTCACTTTCAGGCAGACAGTTGTTTTTCCAAACAGTTTCTTATCAGAGCGGGAACGTTTGGAGTTTGAGCAAAACCAAACCTGAGTTGTTTGGGAGAAAGTTCTGGTGTCCAAGTCAGGAACAGGTACAACTACAGGGCTTTGGGGAAGGGGAACAGAGCAGGAGTTTTAACTCAGGCCTCGTTTACAACTAGAGGAAGACATGTGGCAAAAAGATGTGGTTGCTGGGTTAATTATTGACAGTTTTTTAAAATTTATATTATTACAAAAAGAAAAAAAATCTGACGTAATAGAAATCCTCTCAACATGAAAAACAAACACATTTCAAATGGTGGAGTGCTATCATATCATATAGAAACTGTCTGTATTGTACAGAATATATAGTGAGCAGTTCTGATAACATCCATAAAACTCTCAAACTTCCAAATTAAATCCTCAATCATGTGCATGAGTTGAACCGACAGTTCTAAATAGTTCCCTGTATAGTAGTTTACTCCTTGCAGTACCTCCCAGCAGCTCCTCTGCCCATCTATAAGCCCGTCTTTCCTGGCCTTCAGGTCTGACCTCTGCCAATACCAAACTCACCTCACTCACCTTGGGAAGTGAGGCGCTCCTTCTGTCCCGACTTCTGCCTCTTCATTCACAACTCCTAAATGGTCTCGTAATAGAGAGAGGGAACAGAACTCGCAATGGAGAGAAGAGAAACAGAAGAGACGGAGGTGAAGGAGAACGCCCCACACACTCACCCCCACCCCCTCCACCCACTTTTTCTTTTTCTCTCTCTCTTTCTCTCCCGCTCTCATCTCTTTACCGAGAGAAAACCGGTTGGGCTGGTCCTCCCCTTGACGAACACGAACACTGAGGCCCGGGCAAGTTCTCCCTTGATATTCCTGTTCTGCTAAAATCCCACAAAACTGGTTAAACCGGTTCCTGGAGGCCCGGTTCCTGGAGGCCCGGTTCCTGGAAACAGAAATATCCAATGTAGGCACCCATGACTGTATATCTAAACCAAGAGTTATTGCTTTCTTGTAAAACAAACAAAGCAAAACAAACAAAAAAGAAAAAAAACAAAAACTGGTGTGACAATGGAATTAACTAAATAATTGAACTTTAATGTAAATTTAGGAATAATAACATGGGCACTACCTGCTGAGACAATGTTCATTGTCCTGATATAAAATGAAACAATCATCCGTGAAGACGCTTCAAACTGGAGTTTGAAACAGTCAAAGACGGCTGTGGCACTACTGGTGTGTGAATGTGCGGGCAAACAGCAGACAGCAGCAGCGGACGGCCTGTTGCCACAGAGACGAGACACGACTCATGTCTCGTGTGATGTTAAAAAAAACAAAAAACAAAAAAAGACAAACAAAAACTCGTCTTCCTGATTCCAAAAACAGATTCCTCACGACTGGCTCAACTGGACTGAGCCGGGCATCTCTGTCGTCACTGTATGACCTGCCACTCCCTCGTTGGTTACGGCGCTACACACGCCTAAAACAGCGGAGGGATTGACCTGTTCCTGGCATCTTTTGGTCGCTTGTTTTCATTCTGAAGCCTGAGAAGACCTCAGGAGACATTCTACAAGACTTTCAAGAGGACAGTCGATTTAAAACTAATTCCAAGTGCAAGTTCAGCTTTGGGTTTATTCAAACCTACATTGAGAGCAGAGGCAATATGAGAAGAAAGACTCCATGACACATACAGGCTGCTGATTTATCATTTGGCAGTGTAATACCAATCATAGCGTCTATCTTCACATTCAAGTAGCTAATTTGTCTAAAAAGGAAACTTTCAACTTATTGACCTGACCTACCAAACATCATGTGAACTAAATATAGAACCATGTTCCCGGAAGAGAACAAGCTGATAGCGCTTCTTGGAATATACCAGCTATCTCCACCATGACACGCTACGTTGACTCAAAAGGTGCAACATAAGGTGGTGTGTGTGTGTGTGTGTGTTCAGTTGTGAGTTAATTGAGGTTAATCCCATCTTTTATTAAATTAGATTTAATTTCCCCTCTGTCATGATTAGTGCCAGACCTGTAGAACGATAAAGTCACCTCAGCATAACCTGTCTGACAACATGAAGTGAGACAAAAGATGTCAGAAAAAGTGACAACATACAGGGTTTATCCAATACTTGTCTAAAGATTATTTTCAAAAGGTATTTTTAATCTGACTAAAGAGGCCCATCAAAGCATTTGTTCTAATTTACTGAGATGTACCTGCATGTTTATGTATACTTAAACTTCATTTCACACAAAGTATCATCAATTCACAAGAACTCGTTCAAGTCGGAGCTGTGAACTTAGTTTTGAATTAATTCATTTAAACTTCCCACAAGGACCCATTAGGCCTTCTGCAAAAGACACGTTTACTGACATTGTTGCTGAGCCTCTTTTCTCGGCTCAAGCAGCTATTTAGGATTTTTATGAACCTGCTGAAGAAATCATTTGATCCACAGTCATCCTCTTCAGAGCTTTCTCTGTACTGCATTTTACAACAAGCAGATTGACACCGAAGGGCTGCACCTCAAGAACAATAAAATTATTGATAGTAGTTAAAAATAGGAACAAACAAGAAAACATGCAAAAAAGACATCAATGAAATAGTTATTCAGTTTGAAAAAAAAAAAAACAATGTAAAAAAAAAAAAGGAACTAGTTGCGATATGAAGCCCTAATTAGCAGAAACGTTAAAGGGAAGAGTCTTTAAAAGAACCGCACAAGTCTCAGAGCAGCTCATTTGGATCCGTAACCATCAGCTCTAATTTTCTGCTTGAACCTCAGAACATATCAGATCAACCAGTTCTTTGACCTTCGTCTTCTTGTGGATGTTTGATATCGCAGAACATCCTTTAAACGTGATGAGACGAGACCACTGATACATTAAAAACCAGGTGCAAAATGTTTACATGAATCCTGTTACAAGCAGAAACCAGAACTGGACTCATATGTTCCTCTTTACTAGTTCCTGTTAGCAGATGAGCAGGAGTGTTTGGTACGAGCCGCGAGCTGGTGAACAAAATGCAGAGGTTTGTGACATAAGAGCGACTTTACGAGAGAAAAAAGAAAAAAGAAAAAAGAAAAAAGAAAAAGCTCCAGAATGGTGTTGGAAAGATCTGATCTCCCAAAGACCATAATCTCTGTTTTATTATTGTGTCAAGGTGGAGAAAGTTTGAGTTCATCCCAGCCTTTATCAAAGCAAGACAGCCCAGTAATGTCTTTCAGTGTAGCTGTTTTTGTTCATGAATGGGCTGATAGACTACATACTTAGTTTTGATTGATCTTTAGTTTGCTAGTTTTTCTAGTTTGTATTAATTGAATATTGTTTAGTTTCAGTTTAGTTTTTATTATTTATGGAAGCAATTTTAGTTTTTCATACATTGGTTAACTTTTTTAGGTGCAGAATACAAAAAGACCAAAGAATTGTGTTGCGATACATCAACATGGTTGAGCTCCACAAGTGCCATCACCTACAGCATTAGTTGAGTCTGGTGTTGAAGATGAATAGGTTAAATGAGAGCTGGACTCAGCAGCTTCTTCTCTATCATCCATAGTTTCCTCATTCAGAGCGTTCCTTGTCAAAGAGTTGCTCTCCTTCTGTGCTGACAACCTGAGCACTGCGGCGCTCTTCATAGTTTACTCACAGTCACTTCTCCAGTCTTTAGACCCCCAACTCTTACCTCGCCCACCACTCATCCAAAGAACTCAGACTGTTGCTTCCTGTAGCTTCTCTGTTCTCCGAGGGGGTTGAAGACGACCCTCCTCTGTTCTCTTGAATGGGTCAGGAACAATATGCTACTTCAAGATGTTGCAAGGATAACCTCTCTGTCCCAGTGGCTGTGACAGAGTTTGCCTGTCATGTTTTGTTTTCGAGTTTGAACCTGATGAATCATTGTGCACAGCCATGATCTGGTCAGTTGTTCACATGCTCTTCTTTTGGGGTTTATTAATCATCCCTTGCATATTTTTTCCCTCACCTCACCATCTCTTTGTTTGACAGCTGCAGCCTGTTATTAATTCATTAGCCATACCTGCATTCCTGTCATCATTGAGTTAAGTGTCTCAGTTCAGTCTCCTTTATGCAGATCCAGTTTTTATGTATTTCCACCTGAGAGTCCTGTGTTTTTTGGTTTCCTCCTCTGGACATGTGACACAACTCACTGTTGATGCGAGGAGCGACCATATTGATTGCGATGCCGGTTTTGCAAGTCAGAATTTCCCAGTTCCAACTACAACTGGGAAGTTGTACAAGGCGGCAGCTGAGCCTGGTGGATATGGGTTCCAGTTTGTGTTCTTTACATCACCTGAAGGTGTCTACAAGTAGCATTAGATAAACTATCAAACCTGTTATAAGTCACAGCTGATGCTAAATAAATATCACAAGTTCAGTAGGTGTTTATTGCCATTGTTGTGTTTAAAGGGGCAGTATTATGTAATATTTAGTTTTTTGAGTACTACATTATGCTATCTTATTCTCTATATCTGGAGTTTTTCTTTGATTCTTTCAATCATATTCAGGAAATCCTTTAATCTCCATGGCAACCATTCAGCTATGCAAGACTCCTGGGTGGACCTAGCGTCGCCATTAAGATGGAGCTCCTCCTTGGAACTGCAACTTCTGCTTCACAGAGCAGAAGTTGCTCCTACAGACTAGCCAGCAGCAAGGAGCAAACACCTGGTGAAACTGCACATCTGCTGGGCTCATTATAGGAGGCACTTTTCAGTGCAGTGCTGATAAAAACGTGGTTAAAGGGCTAACAGAGGAGTGATCTTGTGATGATTTCCTGAATTTCAGAAAGAGCAGAAGTTTTTTAAAAAGACAAATGTCCAACTTCAAAACGTTAAATTACAAATTCTAATTTGCTTTAAGTCATGTTTGACATATGCAGCAATTTTATAACAACTGAAGGTAACTTAGTTACTTGACTGTGCTATGAAATGACATACGACATTCTGCCCCTTTAAACATTTAATTCATCTCATATTTTCAGATTCTAAAGAGTTTTTTGATTCTTATACTGTATGAGATTTCAGGATTAAACTAAAGGAAGAAAAAAATGTCAGCTTTGATTTAGTGATTTTTATTCACAAAGAGAAAGAAATTGTTTGGTTGTAGGTTAAATCTATAAAGTCTGAAAGAAGGCCAAAGAGGCAGCAGGTAGGGGTAACTATCAACGTTTGAAAGTTTTCCTGACAACAAACAAACAAGCAAACAAACAAACAAACAAACAGGGAGAGTTGCCAAGAGAATCTGAAGAATAAATTCAAAAGAAGTCCTTGAAATAATGTCACAGTTTCACACTTTTCATCTTCTTTCAGTGTTTTGAGCTATTCCAGTGTAGCTTAAATGCAACCTGCAGTGTGGTAGCGTACACAGAATGAAACAAATTTAGAGGGTGTGTTTATTTTACGACTGTTCTTCGCTCTACTTTAACTTTTATGGCTGAAAAAGTCATGGTCATGTTGTTGCAATGATTAATGTAATCCACAAGAGGGCGCACTGCGACCTGTAAGAACAGGAAAGCTTAACGATTCTAATGAGATATTAAATGTTCTCGACATGTCAGCTCTGGGAAAAGACTTCCTCATTCTATCCTGAAGAATAACGAGTGACTGAAAGTAGACTCAGAAGAGGAATGCTGTTGAACTGCTGGAGAGGAAAGATGAGGTTTTATTGAGTGATCAACTGTAAAGTTCAAATCTGCAATTTATTGCTTTCGGGTTTCTTTCCACTGGGTGGCTTCATTTCTTCTCTAATTCCTCTCAGAAGTTTCAGCTCCCTGAAGACGAGTGTACTGGAGTTTAGAGCAAAGTAAACTCAAGAAACATGAAGAGCATGAGCAAACAACAACACAATCTTCATGGTATTAATGTGTGTGTTTCTTTCAAACTAGCCGTCACAAATGTCACCTGACACTTGTTTCCATTGTTTCTGCCCTGACTGCTCTCTCTTCTTCATTTCCTTGTGTATCGGCTGTCATGGTTTTTAGGGTGGGCCTTTAGTGCAGGCAACAATCACAAACACCAAGAAATAACTTGAGAAGTTTGTCTGTAGTTGCGTGCAGTAAAACGATTCTTCCAGGTAAATGACAACAGTCCAGGTCAGCGTGGCGGAGGAAGAGGAAGTTGATCATTGGGTTTGTTGGAGTTGAGATTACCTCCAACAGATTACCTGTCGAAATGAGTTCATTTGTTGCTGAAAGACTTGAGTTCCTCCTAGTCGCAAGCATTTGAGCGAATAGCTAAAGGTTTGGAGCTGAAGCTGTCTGGTATTTGAAAGTATTCTTCATACTACATTCAGCTGCATACATCAGACGTCCCGTTTGAAGAAGTTTTGAGGAGATTTTAACCAAGCCTGTATCTTCGATGTCCCTACTCCTGTCACATGTAGAACTCAACCAGTTTTTGTTGGGAATCACTGCTTCTCTTGGCATTTTCCTGAACCGTCTCCTCCTGCAGTTTTGTTCCATATGTTCTCTAGTTCCTGGTGACTTCGTCATGCCATGCTCTCACAAGCCTGCAAATCAAATCAAAATCAAATCAAACTTTATTTGTATAGCACATTTCAGCAGCAAGGCATTTCACTCTCACTCTCTCTGGACGTAACATAAACAGGATTTCACATACCTGCTGAGCAGGTTCAGTGTGCATCAGTCAGGATTACTTTCTCTAACATGCGTCTTATTTTACATCAAAAAAAGTCAAAAAATTCATTCTGAAATACATGTGCATTAAAGAGTGATGCGATGCGATCCCTGATGCGATGATGTGTGTGGTTTAATTAGACCATCCAGCTTCATGAAGCCAATAATGCAGTATAATTAATTCCACCCACTGCTGGTAATGCTGTTTAAAGAGACTTTTCGAGCTTTACATCATGCTACATCATGAAGGCGGAGTTTCAGAGAGAAAAGGAGCTTCTTAAAGAGACAGAGGCCCAATTTCAAGGTGTTAAATTATGAAGTCAAATTTCATACATGTAACATTTTTATGACAACTGAAGGTAACATAGCTACTTGATGACATTACAAAAGGGTATAAAATAACCATTTACCTGGAACCTGGAAAACACGTAATCCTGTCCCTTTAACTGAACAATGGCCCCAAATCCCAAAGGAGGATAAAAGGAGTTGGACCAGAGAGCAGAGAGAGAGAAGGAGGAAGCGCAAACCATCTCTTCCATCGTTTCATCATCCCCAATGGATCCCCACTAGTCATTATTGTAAAATTACTTTTTCTCCAAAAGCAGTTACACACACTTAAAATAACAATATATTAGTTCATAAATTTACAATTATAACATATTATATAATGAAATAATTCAATAGGTGTCTTTTTAAAGCTCTAGCTTTTGTTACATTTGAAGAAAGTGACGTCCACGTTTTCATTCTTCGAATAATAAATCTTTCATCCAGCATTCCTGCTGCATGCATGGTGGAAGAATAAAAAACAACCTCTGAAAGCATGCCTTGTGTTAACATTGCGTAAAGTGTGGTTAAATAAAAGTGGATTTAAGTCAAAGAGGCTTAAAACAAATGCATGCCACACTTTTTTAAAAGTTTGAAATCATTCCTTCAAAATCAGGTCAAAAGTAATGAACTTAATGTAGGTCTGTCAGATTAAATTGCTCCAGAAGTTTGTGGTTGTAACTTGGAAAATGTGGAAAAAGTCCAAAGGATATTAACACATTTGCAATGTATCGTCTGTTTTTTTCTTTTAAACTTCTAGGACACAAAGTTTGCTCAAAAAACAGCTTTTTACATATTTTGACAAAACACTTTTTATAAGATACCTTAATGGTTATATATGATCTTTAAAAGTCTTAAGAGGCATTAGGCTACACTGAGAAAAGCTACAAATGCCTAAACAAGGGCTTGACACACACACACCCCCAAACACACACACGCACACACACCCCAACGCGCGTGCACACACTCACAGAGCTGATAAGACATCAAAGCTGGAGGCAGATTTATAAGACACCGCTGAGGACCTTTAAAAAATACTGCTGCGTAAATGTTTGTGCAGCTCTGCCGATGCCAGGCACTAGGGGGAGCAGCGCATGCGCAGCACAGAGACAGACACTGGAAATGGATGGCTGCCTGTAAATCTGACAGACTAGCAGAGTGTCTGAGGGGGAGGCTCCGCTAATGTGCGCCGCTCAGCCAGGTGGGATTCTTCAGCTCACTGAGGAGATAGTGTTGATCTGCTCCATTTACAGTTAACCTTTTTCACTATTAATAATCAGCTTATCTGACGTATGACAGGAAGACAAAGAATGTTGTTCCAACATGCAGATTTTGAATATTCCTTTAACTTCCTTCCTGTTGGGATCCTTTGGTGTTTGGACTTTCAGTTTCAGTTACTTTCTCTGTTCATAATTTCTTTCTTTTTTTTTTTCATATCTCGCCATTTTAGTTCATTGTGTTAGTTCAGTTATTGTCATTGTTTGTATTCTGGAGTTGTTTTGTTAGATCAGTATTTATTTTTATTCAAGTTCAAGTTTTCTCATCCCTTTAATTCTCTTTATTTCTGCTGTTTCACCTCACCCTGTCCTAGCTGTTCATCATTTCCTCATTTGCACCTACCTGCTCCTCCGCCAGCTGCATCCACTCACCTGTAATTAGCTCTCCTGTTTCTTTTGTCGTTTCCTCTCCCTCCACATATATAAGCTCTCTGGTTTCTTTGTTCTCCCCTGGATCCTTCCCTTATTGCTCCTCATCTCTTTGGTCCTCTATTGAACTCTGCTGGTTGGTCCTTCTCTTTATTCTTTTTTTAAAATAAACTTTCATCATGTTCTCTCCCAACTCTACTCTTTGGTCCAACCACAAAACAACACTTCACGACTCCGTTACTGTGGCCTTCCTTCATTCTTTACTTCTTTCTTTACCTTCGTTCTTACTTGTGTCCTTCTTGTGTCCCTCGTTTCCCATTTTCTACAAGGCCTGTTTTTAAAACACCAGTAACAGTGGCAGTAAAGACAGATTAAGCTAGGTTCACGGTTGACTCATTGAACTGGGCGTTAGGGGCTGTGCACAGCTTCATTTCTAAATTATGATGCCTGCCTGTGAACTGCCCTGGTGCCCCGACCACCAGGCTTAGCAGGGTTTCTGGGTGGAAACCTGGACTGGTTCTCTGTTGGTGGTAGGGTTTGGCATTTACTCTGAGTGACACACAGAGATATGTATAGTTTGTAATGTCTCAAGCACGACACACACCAGCAAATCAACTCCTCCCCGGTTATATATGACTGAACATCCCAACACAACAGCCAGCTGCATCTCTGGTGGTGGTTGACCTCATCAGACGGCTGCTCTTCCGGTCCTCCTGCTGGTCTTCAGATAAGAGCCTGTTATTTGCATGTGTGTGTGTCTATCAGCTGCTGTGTGTGTGTGTCTCCTGGGCCAGCCCACAGAGTGTGTTTAAACATGGCCATGCTTCCAGGAGCCAGGCTGAAGCACCTTCAGGGCCCGGAGGTTCCACCCGCTCATCAAACTGTTATAAGCCCCATTGGAGTCCAACGGCCAGGATTTAAGTACACAGGTTCACACCCGCATGCCTCCACACACACACACACGCCCACACACCTATACAAAGAGTGCACAATATGAAGCAAGGGTGCAACACTTCACCTTTGAACAGTGACACAGGACTTGATTTGGAATATACTGATCAGGTGCAACAATAAAGAGACATTAAATCTGATTTCCTTCCTACGGACCTTCTGACTCCTGTATCTAACTTCCTTTTTTTTTTTTTTGACAAACAGTGAATGATTTCCTAGATCTGATCGACTCTGTAACAAATATAAGCCACTTGGGGGCAGTGAAAACAAGCTATTAATGTGACTGAAACAAAACCACAAAATAGCTAGATATGTTTACTGTAAGTTCTTTATTACTTTGTCATAACATAACTTAACAAAAATTAGAGCATATTGTAAACCTAGAACTTTTTTCTGCAAACCAAATCCAATTTGCAGAGAAAATATAGAAACATTGAACATTTGCAAATGCATGCTGCATGAATCTGTGCATAAGCCTTATTTCTAAAATTAAGTGACAGTTTTTTCTCACTGTATTCAAGTTCAGGATCAATTAATTAATTGCCGCCCACATAACAAGGAAAATCAAAACGTTTAAGATTTAATGTCACACACTTTCTATTTATTTCAAATAACAAATACATTTGCTTGAAGGGGAAAACGCAGAAATAAAACTCTTCAGTAACCGGCCTGCATGCTGTGAAGTTGGGAGATCATTGAAGCTATTTTGTATCCAGTGTTCTGTTAGTCTCCATGCTGTGATGCTAGGCAGGAATACTGATGAACCAGCAAAAGGACAACGGGATCCAAAACCTTGAGTTGTCTTATAGAGAATTGATGCTAAAAAAGGACCTGAACGCCCCGCATCACAGCGAGTCCAACAGACAGCCACATCGACAACAACAGCTCAGCCGTAAGACAACAGAGGACTGGAGACGTCCTCACAGGCAAACCAAACAATCTCTGGTTAGAGGACAACCCCGTGACCTTTAGAGGACGGGAGGAAACGGTGAGTAAAACGCTGCTTGACCGGTGACCGTGTGTCTCGATGGTGTGTTTGCATGTAAATTAGTCTCTGGAGTTTTTACCACTGATCTTTGAACGTTATCTCACCTGTTCAGCATGTGTTTGTTTATGCTGAAGTTTGATTTTTGTTTTCACTAGTGGTAGCTATCAAATGAACTTCGGTGTACAGTAGAAATACGGGACAGAGCCGATGAGTTGGAGAATACCTCAAGGTCTCTTGGTGAGGACGTATTCCCAGTTACTTCCTCATTTTTGGACCTAAAGTTTTCTGATCATTCCCTTCACTGTGACAATTCTAAAAAAAAAAATAATAATTTGTTGATTCTCATTAGACATTTTTTTTATATCAAATTTTTTTTAAACTTGCTAAATAAAAATGATAAATTGTTTCATTTTAGTGCCTTCTTTCATTTTATCTGTTGGTTTATCCCAGTTCATCCAGTCTGATCTATAAAAAGGCTTAATAAACTAATAAACTATTTGTGTGAACCACATGTGATCACATGTGATTTTCATGGAATTTTTTTGTAAGGGTCTAAATGTCTTCCTCACTTTGCTGTTCCGTTCAACAACATTGAGACACATAAATTGAATTTAACATTTCAATTTACTTCCTAGAATTGTCAAAATGGTCAAAAGTGACTTCATATTAAATGCAGCATTAAGTGAATGAACATTGCAGCTAACTTTCTGCTAAACACCTGCGTGAATCTGACCGAATCTAACTGTTCATGCCCCATTAAGTTATAATTAAGCAGTCTTTTTTTTTTTGCAGAGACTGTGTGAACATTGTTGTTGTGCTGCCGGTGACTTCCTGTCCTTACCAGTCTGTTTCCTGTATGCCTCCATGACAGGACGCCCACATGCTTCCTCTCCTGGATTAGTGTGCGACGCTACTGATAATAATAATAATAATAATAATAATAATAATAATAATAATAATAATAATAATAATAATAATAATAATAATAAAAAACAAAAAACTTTTTTTGTTTGCTTGTTCTCTTGATATATTTCTGTTTAAGACTTTTCTCATTGCCTGAGTCCAACAGTTAGTCTCACACACAAGGAACAGAAAAAGGTTTAAAGTGCTGACTGTGGAAAACTATGCAATGTCTGCATCAATCCTCGCCCCAGCAGGCAGGGACGGGCAGCGGGTCCAGAGGGTCTGAGCGGCACAGAGAACATTCATCACTCGGTTCAGGTCCAGATGTGTGAAGGGTTAGGGTTTGGTTTGGGTTGCTCTGAGAGGGAACGGGTGAAAAGTTTTGACACAGCAAACTTTAGGCACGCTGTTGTCAAATGTTTACTACTTGACAGAGCAAGGTCCTTTCTCACAGGGCCTTCGCTGTCCAAAGAAATGGATTGCTTAGCCTTGGTTGGAGTGAGTGTGCTGGAGAGAGAGTTTGCCCTGATTTATTTTCTGTTTGTAGGCCAAGGCCTTCATTTAACACCCTCTGACTTCCAATGTGAAGCTCGGGCGATTGTTCCCCACCAGAACGTTTTCTGCCGATCTAGTTTCTCATTTTTTCCGTGCTACATGCAAACAGCTTGAGCTTTTCTTGCTATCTGTGGTTACTGAGTTACAGTTATGGATGCGTATTACTTTACCAGGAAGTCAATCTGGAAAGATTACTTGGAATTCAAAACTAAAAGTCCCTCCATGTCCCTGACTTCAGAAAAATGTTGTTTACTCTCTTGCTAGCCCTTCTCACCTTGCTGTGGCCCCATTGGCTGTCAGCGGGGCCATTCATCCCACAGGGAGCCAATGAGCAATGGGCCCTGGCTGGGAATTAAACCAATCAAGCTGCAAGAAAATGGTGACATTGAAGGGAAATTTGGGAATAGCTCGGCAGTGTTTATGGGCTTCTGTCTGGCTGACGGAAAGCAGAACCATCTGATGGAGGGGAAAAAATAGCAATTAGGCAATTACACCATCTAGTTCTTTAAGGGTCTCACATTGTACTGTTTTCTTAGCCTCTTTGCAGACTGATAAGAAATAACTGCTGCCAGGGAATTGAGGATGGCAGGAAAGAAGAATGGGAGAGGAAGATGAGTGGGGAAAGGTTGTAAAAGAAATGGGGAAAGGTGAAAGAGAAGAACAGAAATGATCAGAGTTGGGAAAATGAATGATGAGTTTCTGAGGCAGGGAAAATATTACAAGGCAGAAGATGGGAAAATAAGGGATAGTGAGCCGACTTCCAGAGTGTCTTCAGGTTAGTTGGACTGTCTATCTGTTTTTTATACACGTGTTATAATTATCACTGTTTCCTGACAGACTATGAAACAGATCATCTGTTTCCTCCCTGCAGGAATACACTGTTTGATCAGAACAAACCAATCAGAGTCAGGAGGAGGGTCTTAGAGTTGTCTATCACCTCTTGTACGTGCTGCTCACTCCCTGCCATATGCTACAGGTCCCTGCCCCACAGCGATGCTAGTTAGCGTGACCACTGTTGACGGCAGACAAACAGTTTTCCTGGTTGTTTCTCCACCGTAAATGATGAAGAAGACATGGTTTCTTTGTGTGAAGCAGATTGATGCTGCCGTGACGGAAAAGTCTTAGATCAATCTTAAAGGTGGCTATAAAGCAAGTAATCATTCATGTAGCTGCAGCGGCACACCTGGGTGGTCTGCAGGCAAGTCTCTTTCTCTCTCTCCATACCTCCACATGTCTTTCCTTTCCTCTCCTTTTTCCAATTGCACCTTTTCTCTTCCACACTTGATTTCCCTTTCCTCACGTCCCAGTTCTTCCCGTCTTCATGACGTTCATATGTCACTGATACTTTGAGGAACTTTCCGGTGAGAAGGCTAAACCCGACTGCAGCAACCGAGGCAGAAGTCCTAAACTGCCTTGTTCGTTTGTTGCCTCCCCACCTCTTCCTGCCGTCAGATTCTCTTTGTTTTGAAGCCAGCTGTCCCCTCTTAAGTACACCACTGAGAGACACATACGGTCCTCAAAGACTATTTCAAAACTAATAAATAATTGTCAGAAGAGAGGGAAAGCAGAGCGAGTCCTTTAAAAGCACATCAAAGGCCAGCGGACGGTGAGGCATGAGGATCGGGAAGATGGATGAAGGAGGACGCACACGGATCCAGAAAAAAAACAACCCTTTGGACTTAAAATTATATACAAGAACAAGTGAAAAAAACTCTCAAGGAAGAGTTTTTTTTGGATGTGTATTATGCTGAGCAAGATACAACACACTTTATGGTGAATAGTTTTCTTTTTTTTTTTTGGGGGGGCCTTGGTGATCCCATGTTTTACATGGAAATGGTTTAAAGAAGTCCAATGTTTACAGGTTTTCTTTTCAAGCTGCCAGAATTTATTTTTAAAAAGTGGCTTTGGCTGCTTGTTCAGTCCTGTCCTTGTAGTGCTGTGTGTGGTTTGGAAAAGAAAGGAAAATGGAAAGCGGCAGACAAAGAAGAAGCATCAGATTTAGTGGGGAAAAAAAGACAATTTACAGTACGGTTTAGTGATGTCC
This sequence comes from Gambusia affinis, assembly GCF_019740435.1. Taxonomy (NCBI): domain Eukaryota; kingdom Metazoa; phylum Chordata; class Actinopteri; order Cyprinodontiformes; family Poeciliidae; genus Gambusia; species Gambusia affinis. The sequence goes on from NC_057868.1 coordinate 16,738,825, forward strand.
TTAAAAAATAGTGAAAATCAATCAGAAAGACCCGACAGGATCAGAGAAATTCATAATCCGACTGCTGATCATATACAACAAATCCTATTTTCTGTCTGCATGTTTGGGATTTTGATTTGATTTAATTCTTTATGTGATTTGACAGCAGGTCAGAGGTCAAACACCAAACATGAAATCAAAGGAATTGTCTGTAGACCTCTTACAGGACAAAAGTCCAGGAACATTTCTGCTGCAAATCAAATCTTTTGTTTTTTTTTTGGTTTTGCTTATTTTAACATTTGTGATTTGTCAAACTCAATGACAAAGGTGGGAACAAATTGTATTTGTGGGACAGGCTGGCTGTAAAAAAAAATCTTTGTAGCAATACACCAGTAATATGAAACTTTGAGTTTCCTTACTTTCAGTCAGCAGACTGCATGAGCTCCGCAATCCACTGGACAGGTGGGAGCTGAGAAAGAAATCTTTCTTTCACACCTTCACTGCCTCATACCTCCTCCCACCCAAACCTCCCCTCCTCACTCCTAGCGGAGGAGCTGGAGGAGCCAGGCTGGCTGAGATGCAGGGAGCCAAGCCTCCGTGGAGCTGCAGAGGAGGCGGGGCAGCGCGGGGGAGGGAGGAGGAAGATAAGTCAACTTCACAGACCGTGACATAAATCACATCGAGATCTGACAGCAGAACACTGACCAGGACCGCTGATAAAGCCCAGCAGGGAGGGAGAGACGGAGCGAGTGATGCAAAAAGCAGAGGAGGAGAGGGAGGAGAAGCTCTTTCAGGTTATTATTACCTCTGCAAACTCCCCATCTCCAGCGATCAGCGGCCACTAATGACTGAGCCTGTTGGGCTCCCACAGTGAGTGGGTGGTACCGTTTCCGAAAACAGAGAAGGTTTCGTCTTCTGATGCACTCCTTTTTTTTGTTAGGACAAAGTGCCAAAACACCAAACTGTTCATATTCTGGTGATTAATGGATCTGCGATGTGACTTTTTCAGATCTGGTCTGGTGGGTGTCGACTGAGGGAACAGTGGAGAACTGACACGTCTTTAGTTTCGGCTCAATTTGTGGAACATTAATCAAACATGGACCCTGTTAAGTTTTTACATAGATTAATGTCAGTTTTTGTTACGCCTGCTGGTAACTGAAAAAGCCTGCAGCATTTTTTTTACCTCTGGCAAAAACACTTAGCAAGGGGATTCAAAGCTTCATCAAAGGTCTGTGGATAGTTGTACCATCACTCTTAAGTGATGGTACAACTTTCACAAGTTTTCAGAGTTGCAACTATGAACACAGCCTTGTTGACTGTTAGCTCCAGTATAGCATTATATAGTTCTGAGATCCATTCTTATGAATCCATTCACATTTTTGCAAAAATGTCCCAAAAGTTTAGATTCGGCCTCCAAAACACAGAAAGGAATTATTCATATTCTGCACTTCAGTTCAGTTGTCAGCAGCTACTAATATATACAAATCAATATTGGATTGTTTTTCCCACAATGCATCGATGAAAGAGTATTTGTGTCACTTACAGATTTCTTCTGCTTTTGCAGTTTTATCACGTTCACTGTAATGTTTCTGATCATCAAACTTAATGTAAGATGAGCAAAAGATGAATCGGGAGAACACGTGACGCAGTTTACAATAATGATTTCATCTTTTGATGGAAGAAGTCGTTCCCACCAATCTGTCACCAGGTCAGGAAAATTTCACCTTTTTGTTCAGCAGTTCTTTTGGCCTTTGAACTCTCCCCTGGATGCCGTTTGTGTATAGTGTTTTTTTTTTTTTTTACAGTTGTATTGTGACTTTTGAGATCAACTGAGGAAACTGAGGTCATCGTGCTTTAGATGTCGCTGTGGGTTCTTTTGAAACCTCTTGAACAAGTCGTCCATACAAGAAATTAAACGAGAAATTAAACCAAAAAAACTTGGGTTGATCAGGGGGTGTTCTAGGATTTCCGTCTTTCACCTCACGGATATTGTGAACAGTCAACATATTTCTGTCCAAGAGTGACAGAACAAGTGTAGTTAAATGTATTTAAAGGTGTTCTGCAGACCAAGAATGCTACATGTATCTTCATTATGAGGGATTGCTGATTTAAAAATCCCATAACGCAACTAAGTAGTAGCTGTGTCCTACTACTTAGGACACAGTTTTCTCGTATAGCTTTTTCCCTCTCTGAGAACTTATTGAGCTCTCACTTCTCCTCACAGTGGGACATTGAAAAGAGACATTAAAGTGGGTTGGTTGGAAAGGATGCAGACTAACTGGATTTTACCATCAAGCTGCCACTTTCACCATGTTCTAACCTGATGTTAACACCAGCTGACAGACCTTTACAGGTTCACTGCTTGAAGAAAAACACACAAATGCAATGAGAAAGGAGGGAAAGATGATTTTAATAGAAAGTCATTGTGTGGAACCGCATACAGTGAGTGTGTGAGTGCATGGGTGTGTGTGTGCGTGCGTGTGTGTGTGTGTGTGTGATGTATTTGAGCTGGATCCCCCTGGGTAACAGGGGCTGCTGCCTGTCAAAGTGAGTGGTCTTATCTTCCCCAAACATTTACTTAACCCTTTGTCTTACAGGGCCAGGACAATGAGCTAGCCGCCAGGAATCTCAGCATGTGCACGCACACATTCATACTCACACGCTAAGTAAGTTGGGGTGTGTGTGTGAGTGTATATAGTAGGTACTACATCACACACCAAGACTACCATTGGTAGAGGTTTTGAATGATATGCAACCTAACTAACAGCGATGGGACGTGAACTTCTGCGTTGGCATTAGAGGATCTTGAGGCGGTGTCTGACGGTTGCTGTGTTTCCATTGAGAAATGAGCGCAAAACCTTTTCTGAAATACCGCTACTGTCAAAAAAAATGACATATCTCGCCATATGCATTGGGACGACAGATGACTTGTGTAAGTCTCTGACAGACAGGAGTCAGTGTGTCCGTGATGTCATTGAGTGCATGGGTCAGAGTGGATCAACTTTTCTAACCAGATATTAATCTGTGTTCTGCTGTCAGATCTCACTTTTATCAACTTCTTTGTCTAATTTGCTGGGATTTATTGTAAAATTGGTAGGAAGCTCTTTCACTGTGCAGCCCACAACATGTAACAATTTTGTAGTAATATATTTTACTTCAGATTTCTGTCAAGGTTTCAATATGATCCATGGATAGGCTTTATATTTTATTTTGGAAAGCTTTCAGATATTTCACTAAGTTAACATTATCAAGGAAAATGTATGTTAATGACACAGGAAATTAAGTCATCTTCTCTTAAAAAATGTTTCCAATGTTTTTTGTTAAATGTTTCTTTTTAAAGAAAGACTATGTTCAATTTCATTATGTAGTTTTTTCCAGATAAGTTCAGCTGAATACAGAAGTTGGTGATTCTAGGGAAGCTTAAAGAAATAAGATAAATAGCCAGGACCAGGTTTCTTTATGCTTGCTCTTGTCTCACACTGCCATTACTGTGAGACGCAGTTTCATGTAATTGGACCGTTGGCTTCATTGTTTCTTGTTCTGGCTGGGCTGGCTGCAAGTATTTATTTGGTCTTTGCATTCAGGCCATTTCTCCAGACTGCTGTAAAGACAGCTATCTGAAGGCTGAGCTGATGCATGAGAAGAATGCAGTAATCAGCCTTTGTTTCTCTGCCGGCTGAGAGGAGAGGGGTGTGTGCCTAAAAGGACATGAAAGACTGTATAAGATTATTTTTGTAAACAGGACGCAGCGTGTGGTTCTGTTTGCGGTGTCAGCGTTTGTTCGGGTTCTGAAAGAAAAGCGGAAATGACAGAAGAGGTGAGGATGACTTTTAAAACAAGGTGATATCTATGGGTTCCTTTGAGTTTGTTTTATGACGCTTGGCCCCAGCTACCATGTCGCTGAGTGGATCATTATCCACCGTGACTGTGTATGTGTGGGCTTGGTACCAAGGCATAGCTGAGTAAATCTCAATTCAGGCTTTATTCAGATAGCTGACAGATAATCTGTGAGAGGTTTTCTTTAAGAGGCTTCTACTTTTAACTTTTCATTGTTTTCTTTATTTTGTTAGATTTGACTAAAGTAAAGACTGCAGAATGCTGGTCCTCCAGGGCCGGAGCCCTGCATGTTTCAGTTCTCTCCCTGGTTTAGTACACCTGTATCACATGACGGCTCATTAGAAGACCTAAACGCAACATCGACATGCAGAGGAGGTTGTTACCACCACCAGGGAGAGAACTGAAATGCCGGCCCTCGAGGACCGATTTGGGTCCACTACTCTAACCAGACAGGCTGGTTCTTACACAAAAAGTGCCACAGAGAAAAGAAACTGGTGATGTTACGCCACATGATCTGTAGGCTGTACGACAAACAAAAAATACAGTAAAATAGGAATGAGGTAGTGTCGAACTGACTGTATAAAAACAGGACCAGCAAAACATCTGTGCTTTTCTTCTTCCTACAAACTTCTATAAAGGAAAAGATGAGAATAAATGTTTACAGTGAACAACGGCTATCCAGCTTGTTAAACACATGCGACCTGTGAACGGTGTCTGCTAATTTAGTTTTCCAAGGAGACGTCAGAGAGCTCAGAAGACTCAGGAGCACTGGATCAAGGAGGCAACACGGGAACTGTCCAGGAGTCCGTGTAGACATGGCTGAGGAACCGGGATGCAATGAGGGCAAAGACAGGAGAGAGAGCTAGAGTAGTTACCACTTGGAGGTGCAACAACCTTCTGGTCCCTGACTCAAGAAACCAGCTCCCCTACATACATCAGCCCAGACGACCATAGATGAGGAAAAGCTCTTAAAGCCCTGCAGAAGAGAAAAGGTGCAGCACACACATCGAGCAGCACCACACAACCTATGGAGACAACAGCAGAAGATATGAAATTGGTTGGAAGGACACAAACTATATGAACAATCTATATAACCTCAGAAGAGCCACTGGAACGACTACAGCTGGGAGGGACTGGGCTGCCAGTGAGTGTTTAGGAAGGAATCCATGGCAGCACCTGCTGCTTGATAAGAATAATAAGAAGGATTTGTAGCCTTCAGTCATACCAGACAGCAGTGATCATTCCAAATGGGCCGATCCAGCAGCGTAATACATCCCAAAGCATCACCCAGCATAACTTTAGAGAAATTAGACAGACGAGAAAACAAATTTAACGGATGTTTGTAATAATCTAGACGTGAGCCTTTCATCACTGAACATTTTTTCACTTTCCAACAAACTGAGCCATGAGACACCTTTCTGCCACCAGTAAGAAAACCATTACTTCTAATAACTTAACAGGTCGCAGATTAAAATTCAAATTATACCTTTAAAAGAGAAGATGCTCTGGAAATAATATTTCTTAAAACACTTCAAATGTATTTTCTTTTTTCTATTTCTTTCATTAATTTTGAACAAAAAACGAAACAAAGAACAAAACCATGTTGAAAATGTTTGACGACTCTGACCAGGCTCCGAGTTTATGGAGTGTGTTTCACTCCCTCTCGGAGTGACGCAGCGGCTCGACTTGGATAAATCCTCTGCAGACAGTCAGTCTTTGGTCTGCGCATTCTTTCGCAAATGAAAATCAACGAAATAAATAGGGTGCATCCCACCACAGGAAACGGAGGGGAGGCGTTTCGCTGGGTTATCCAGAGTGCACTTTTCACGAGCTCACGAAGAAACAGATGAAACAGAATGCAAAGATGGACAGCCCCCCGAACGAGGGAGACAGACGTACGAACCGAGGCAGCCGGCGAAAGGTGGGGAAGAGAGGAACAGATGAAGCTTAAAGTGATGGAGAAAGCAGACTCCGGGGGATCATATTAGAATGACGAAAAGGGGGTTTATCCCTGAGAGTACGGTGGAGACAAATGTAGAGGAAGATGTATGAGCAGGTTGAGAAGCAGAGTAATCAAATGAGACCAATAAAATGACTGATGTCTGCCTTAAGGAGCGGCGTAAATAAAGCCGCTCTGACAGCAAACGGTACAAAGACAAAACTCGGCCAGAGATAATAGAGAAGGATGAGAGTGAGCTTTACGACGGCCCACAGTGATTGTTTTTTAGTGCGGCGCTCAAAGAGAAGGGGTGGTGGCAGAAGGGACGACTTCACTAACTGGAGTTTGGTCAGAAGATCAAACAGAGGGCCTGTCTGCGGTGCTGACTTGCAGAACAGCTTAACTCCGCTGATGTATCTTCAAAGCTTCAGACGACCCAAAAAAATTCACTGTTAGATACCTGGCTTTTTAGCATTCTGGTCCCTAACAAACACCATCCAGCTCATGAAATGCATGTCAATGCTTCTACAAAGAATCCTCTGCTAACCCTTTCTCTCTGTTTTGGCTGAATGAGGACAAAACTGCTGCTAGTGTTGACACATCGAACCTTTTTTTCTCTATGTTAACTTCTTTTAACACCTCATGTTGGCCATGCTTTCAAATATTGAGCAATTTGAAGTCGGAGAAAGAGAAATGTTGTCGTGTCACAAGATGCTGTGGCTCTTCTCTCCACGGCGTTCGGCAGAAGATGGTTCAGATGGTTGTTTACAGCGAACACAATTTCTGGTAAGCTTCATAGTGCAGCTTCCTTCACAGGTGAGCTGGCACATTATGTCTCGACCAAACATTAGCAATCGGGGAAAAATCAGATCCAATTGTTAAAAGTTTCGACACGGTGCACACCAATTGTTTCTCAATAGTCAATGGTCCAGACCCTCTGTATGAAGCAAAGTTTAGAACAATAGATTTGCTTTTTAACAGACCAGCTATGCATCAATATGTGGATATTTCGTTTTCTAATCTTGGATGGAAAAAGGCGTCTCTACATCATGATGCTACCATCCCCTAGTTTCTGTAGTTTCTTGCCACACAAATGTGTGTGTGTGTGTGGGTGTGTGTGGTAAAAATACCAGCAGACCTCTGGAGTCGCCTCTAGTCATCGTCGACGCCACCCTGACATGGACATCCTAGGTGGTGGGCTGAGAACAGATGTAAAGTTCGCTCCGGAGGACTGTACCTGGCACTCATCACTCTGCACCTCATGCTCTCTCACAGAGAGATGCAAGCTGCCACTGTTTTCTCCAGCTCATGTATCTTTTGCGTACCCAGGGAAAGCTGACAGAAGGCCACAACAAGTCCTCTGAATAAAACTACAGCAAAACTGAGAAATATGAGGATATAAACATTTTTCTGTCTTTCTTTTCATTATTCATTCTTAATAAAAGTTCTATTTAAAAGGAGCTCTAAAAAAGGAGAGATTTAGAGAATGTATATTTCAATGCCTGCTTGACAAAATAAAGAGAATGTTCATATTTGTTGGGTTCAAAGATTTTAATGTCAAAATGTACCTTTTTTGTTTATCCAAAGCAGCTATATAATGCTGACATGTCCAACTTTCAAAAATTAATCTTTAAAACAAACAAAAAAATTACCTTGTGATTTAAATCTTACTTAAATGTTCCAAAGGAAAAATAAAGATTGACAAAAATAGTGACCTGTTCATAGCATGATTCATATTGATTTCGATTGATATCAAAAATGTTAAGATGATAGGATTTTTTTCCCACATAATTCAATTCAATGTATTTATCAACAATTTACTCCAGGTATCATCTCAGGGCACTTAACTTAAGCTAACCTGAATATTTACAACTCTCTTGTTGATACACTGACATTATTTACCTTCTGTCTTTCAACCACTTTGAAAAGCTTTTCTTCGTCTCTCCAACATCTCTATCCTTCCCCCTCTTCCGTTTTCTGTTTTCTGCCCTGGAGTTTTTTTTCTGCCGCCCCATCTTTAGCGCCCTGTAGTTGAGTGCATCACTACAATACAAATTTAAAAGAAAAAAAAAAAAAAAACGTGCCTCGGGGACGCTGCCCAAGCTACCTGTATAGGAGTGGAGGGGCCCCTAATCAGTGCTGTTCCTCTGTTATTGATCATTTCATACACAAATAGATTAGAAAATGCTGATTAGAAAAAAAAATTCCCCCACAACGTTTTTGCGCCCCCTCTAGTGCATCGCCCCTATGTGTTGCATACACTGCATAGCCACTTTTTGCGCCACTGAGTCTGGTCCGATTCAAAGTCAAATGCATTCCGATCCGTTCCTAACCAAACAATGCAATCAAGTTCATTATTCAAATTGGTCAAATCTGAAAGAAGCCACTAACCTGCAGCTTTCACACCTGAATGAGCCTGTAGCAACAGTGGCCAGTATTTTGCATTAATTTGTTGAATTTGATGTATTAAACCCTATAAGAATACCCTAATTCATGTTGAAGTTGTTTCCTTCATCTGATTCTGACCATTTTTCCTCCTACTTTCTAATTCTCCATCGGCCTCTACATCTTTTCTCCATTTATCGGCTCCTTTCACCAGGAATTATCCTTTAACCTCTCGTTTCTCAATCCTCCACCAGCCCAGGTTTTTTCTGCCCCCTTTCAGTTCATAGAGCTCATCATCTGTCCTCTTCACCCGTTTCATTCCATGCCTGCTCCACACCCCCTCTCACCCTTCATCCCCCCCAACACACACACACACACACACGCACGCACACACACACACATACATTCATCTGAAAGCTAATGGTGATAGGGGTCTGGGGGGCAGGGGAGGTAGAGGAGGATCTGCGGGGGTTGAGTAAGCCTGGACTTGACCCCTGCTTTCTGGGCTCCGAGGAGTCTCCTCTCCACCCTGGGCCAGTGACTAATGGAGAAGCAACTACACACACACACACACACACACACGCGCACACACTCGCATGGCTGCACACGCACTCACCCTGCATTACAAGTTCACACATATGGAGTGAGAGTGATCTCTTTTTGCTGTACTCCCACGAGTAAAATACAGATAGCAGCAGCAGCAGCAAAGCATTTGTGAGGCTCCAAACACACAAATCCACTCACACACAGAAATTCAGACTCGAACGTGGGAGATATGGAGACCAGTTGAGGCGCCGGCTTCGAAAATCCGGCTTTGCATCACTTTGCATCCCCATGTGAAAAACGATGTAAGTCCATGGTGAACCACTGTAAACATGTACATACAATGAGATTAGAAAACAGCTGAATCATCAGGAAAATATGTTGCCCTGTGTAGGGGGCGTGTCTAGATTATTATTTTTTTTCTCTTGCGGGGAAAGGCAGGGACACCAGCTGTTTAAGGGTGGCACATTAAAATTGCAATTTCAATGAACAGTGAGCCAAATCTTGAATAACAAAACCATTTATTTAACCAAACAAAACACATGGAGCTGTTGAGCATGTGGAAAGATTTCCTTGTTACAGTTTCCTAGGATACAGGTTATTTTTTTAGTCACATGATTAGCCTGTTTGGCTTAGCGTAGCTGAAGTGTATCATTATCTTAAAGTGAAAATTATTGAATAAATACAAACAACTGCTTAACCCCCTTTTGTCCTTTATGAAGAGTTTTTTTTTTTTTTTTTTTTTTTTTGCAGCAGCAGGTTGAGGCTGCTTTTTCATATTAATAAACATCATAATGTTCAATCTGCCAATGGGACTGGATGGAAAGTAGCCACTTGGCTATAATCTCTTGTTTTTGCAAGTAAATGTTAATTCATGCAATCAATGAACAAAAAAACTTAATGTCAGTAGAACAACAAAAGGAGCATTTCTATCCTCTACCGACATAAAACCAGTCTGTGTTCGGTGTGATATGAGCAAACTGACTGACAGCTCTGGTGGGTGTGGCCAATCAGATGTCCAGGGTACCCCCGTGGCCACGCCCCTGTCCACAGGGGTGCTACATGTTTGTTTTATAATCAAACTCAACTCTTAGCTTCTTTCGACTTTCCAACTGATGCGTCTGCTGTGTTCCTTGGTCTTCGTGTTGCTTTTCACTGTCTACCGTTTAACAAATCTGAGGCCAGAAACAGAACAACTGGTTGGAGTGCATATTATTTAAGAGTATCAGAGTAAAAGGGGCTTATATGCCAATGTATACCACACTTTTCAGATTTTATTTTTAAAAGAAAGAAGAATTTGTCATCATCATATCATTTTCTTTCCCTGTTGGGTTGTTGCAAAACATCCTGATTGAAAAAATAAAATAAAATCCTGAAGTTTGTGGTTGCAAAGTGACAAAATGTCAGGAAGTTTAAGGGGGCTGAATACTTCATAAGGTATAATACAGACAGTAAAACAACTTGTGAACACGCTGAGTGAATGGATTCTCTACAAATTCCCTTTCAGGGCTAAATTCTGTAACCCCTCCAACCTCCAGCTTCCTGTTACCTTTTTCTCCCTCGGAAACAATCAAACTCATGGTCGCGGAAGTCATCGTTCTTATTTGTCTCCGCGCAATCCATCACTCGGTTGTTTTCCGTCTTATTTTAGGCCCGGCTCTGACTCTGTCCTGTTGTGGCGTTTTGTGTTCTTTCCCCCTAAAAATGGAAGAATAATTCTGGGAATAGAGTCCAGTCATGGCTAATAATATCAATAGATCGTGTGAATCCAACTCTTTGCTTGGAGAAAATAAATACTGCTGCGTGTCTTCCCGCTCAGAGACTCCACTATTTGCCGCTCTCCTCCGATACCCGAGGAACAGAAGTACGATAAAACATTTACCAGAGTGTAAGCCCTCTGCTGCTCGGTTTCTGCTGCATTGCTGTTGTGCAGGCTGAGTGTTGTTGACTCTAGATAAAAGCATGAATGAAGCATGCAGGGTTGAAGTGGCTTGTCCCTCAAATAACCTGTCGCTCTGGTAGGGTTGGGCTATTTGGTTATTTTTAGGCTGGGCCAAACTATATGATTATTGTTTGCATTTGACATCACTGGGTCACATCGGCCTTTGTGTATGCTGATGAAATTAAAGGAAGTGCTTTCCTACTCTGGCTCCAACCTGTGTTTACTTGTTCTTTCGAGGAATTTGTTTGTATGTCCAGTTTAGATCTTGCCAACATGGCGGACTGCAAACAGAAGGCTGAAATGGTGCGAGTGTCTGATATTTACAAGAATTTTTTATTTTTTTTGTAAATCTCTCTTAGTCTTTGTGTTTTCTAGCTTTGCTGTTGTCACTAAATTTCTTAAACTTGTTTTACCCCTTATGGTTACTTTTTAGTCTATTGTGGAGCAGGTTACAGATGCAGAAAAGTTGGCAGAGTTAAGGTAAGAATCTGATGACTGCACAGCGAAACTAATATGTACTGTACAGTCATCAAAGCGAACTCAGCTCAGCCTTCCAATGACTACTCTTCTGATACAAATACTCAATGACATCTCCAAGCAGGAATAAAAATAACAATTCTTTAAAAGGAATCTGAATTGGATGAAGTCACTACCGCAAGGACGGAGCTTCACAACATTGGAAAAAGAGCAGAATAATTCTCTGGTTGGTTCTCTGAAGGGCTCATTTACGTTGCTTGAAAGCTTGGTTCACTTTTTAAGCCAGGGCAATATTTTACTAGACAGAGTAGATACATCTCTGTGTGTTTTCCCTTAGATAAGGGATAAGGTTTTCCTATAGATAACATGTTAGATAAAATATTCTGCAAAACTTGCAGAACATGTTAGACGTATCTAGCTAACAGTACTTTTTGATGGAAAAGTTACAGTAAATGGCACACCTTTAGATTTCATGTTTTGCATGTTTGTGATGAGAGGTTTTCAGGGTTTCTATAAATTGTGCGGTACACTTGTGTTTTGAATCAGTTCTGTGCTGATATTGAAGATGAATACATGCTTGAGTGGCAACTGGCAGCAAGTCCAATCCCTCTGTTAGTTTTTGCCTTATTTGTATTCTGGCAGATTGCGTGCTCTGCTTTCATAGTCACAAAATAAAAATAAACAGACAACTGGTGTTATCCTTGTGTAAAACCCCTGCAACAGAGGAACTCCTTTAAGCAGGAGGTGGAGGTGGGCTCATAAGATGCATTTAGTCCATATAGTTCCACAATTTGACATTTTAAAAACAAATTATCTTTGTGTAAACATGGCAATTTTGAAAAAACTCATTTTTCAATAAAAAGTCTTGGTGTTAGGATGAGGGGTTTGTTTATTCTTTTTTTGGCCATATTGAAATTAGTTTTCTTTGTAAAACTGCAAAGGCAATGATTCTTTCACACAAGTCACATGATCAACAACCAGATGTTGCCACTGACGCAAACCACAAAGAAGAAAAGGACAGGAAGTGGCAGTGAGTAGATGGCCAACATGTTTTTTTCAATGCCTTATTGCCTGAACAAACTTATTCTCATGTTAATTTAATTGTGTTTCTTATTTAACAGAAACACCGCAATTAAGAAATTGCATTTGTTTCAACATTAGCACTAATGTTTTACACATATTTGTACTGAAAATTCTGCTGTAGTGACCAACAAGCAATGAAAGTGTTGAAAGTGGCATGTCTCTTACTTCTGAGAATTTGTTTGCTCTTAATTTAGCAAAACTGAAGTTAGAAATACCAAGTTTTTATTTATTTATTTTATCTCAATCAATAGATGGTTGAGAGCTTAAATAACATGAGCTCAATGAAACCAACCCTGATGTTAAGGATTGCATCTAAAAATGTCTGAATTTGGATTTTCTTGACCCCTGCGTGAGGAAACCACACGCAGGTGAGGAATGAGAAGCATGCTGAGAAACAATACTCATGTTCCTTCAGAGAAGAGAACAATGGCGCTAAAACAGACACCTTCACCGCCACAGAGCACTAATTAGACATCAGGTAAAACAACAACTGGTAACAGTCACTAATTCCTAGTTGTAAGTACAAGTGCAGTGATATTCATGCTTCAGGATGTCAGTCGATCAATTATTATTGTTCGTGAGTGAAACCTATAGTAGAATGATGTCATGCGTATCCCTCATCATAGATAGGTTTATTCTTAGATTACAACGATGACTTTGATCATGGACAGCGGCTGTGTTTTCCACCTGTTTCCCCTGGCTACAGTTGGATGTACTTTGGTTTATGGAAGGGCTGCTGCACTCCAACCTTTGTCCTGCTTATTCGTTTTGACTTTCGAACTGTTGATGACTAATACTTGCACACTTTTGGTTTGATCTAGTTTGGTTTTCCAGGGTTATGTGCCGATATGACTCGGTCCAGAGTTAAAGGTATCATGATGTTTTTAAGTAATTGTCAAATAGTTGTTGATTACTAGAACCAGATGTGCCTCTGCAGCAGATCTCATCAGTGACCGGCGCAGTAAATCACACGTGAATGGGGAGGTTCTAAGGTGAAACAAATCAAATCCCCCCAAATGTCTGCCGCTATCCCTTCCTGACAACATAACATATGTGCTCATGGAGATTGAATAGTTAGACTCTGGGAGGGGTCAGAGGTCAGTTTTAAAGATTTAGACCTTTAAGGACAGAATGATCCCAATAAAATTATGAATTTCATTGTAGTTGTGGCTTTTTACTTGTTCAAAATAAAAAAAAAGCTAGCCAGTATGTTCACTTCAGCAGTTAGTGCTTACCAGGACATTGATTTCTAGACGATTTGATTTCTGTATATATGGCTGACAAGTAAAATGCTGGGCAGATAAAATGCCTCCTTGTTTATTATATTTTATTTGCTGAAGGAAATCCAGACACAGAGTGAAGAGCCGCAATGCTAATCTCAGCAGCAGATTATCTGTGAAACTGAGGTCCATAGAGTTTGGCTGGGCCACATAATTCCATTATGTAGCCTTATGTGGCCTAGACTTAATAGTCCTCTTTTTTAGCCAGACATCTTTTACTTCAGCAGTGTGTTTGGGTCAGTGTCATCATGCAAGCCCCATCCATGCTATGTTGTCATTAAATGAAGCTGTTCCTTAAACATAAGACCCTCAGTGATACTATACACTCAATACTAGCCTGGCCATTCCCTTCCTACTCTATTCCACTTGAGTTTCATCTCCCTTCAGTGTTCTGACTGGGATTCCTCCCTTTGAGCTGGATATCTGAGGATGCATCTGATCCTGTCCAATCAGCAAACATAAGGAGGAATTGTGAACAATGACATCAGGTTTCTGTGCTATTTTAGAGTTCCAGTCTTCCTATGGTTGTCGTTTTAGCAACGACAGCAGAGGAAGTGAACAAAGCCATTCAGTCTGTGCTGGTCACGCTTCCAAGTCAGAGCAAGAGAAATGTTTAAGACATTTTACTGCTGGCAAAGATTTTACTGCAGTTTCCAGTAAGCTTCATTGAGTGGTTCCCTTCACTGTCCAGCTGCCAATCACTTAGTGGTAAAATCAGATGATTTAATCTTCCCACACACAGTCTTAGAGTGTCACGGCACGAAACTACACACACAAAAAAACGCCTCATCTAATCGCAGTTAGTGTGACGGTTTGCACATAGGGTTCATCTCTTAAGACCAGTTCATCTCTTAAGACCACTGGAGGACTAAATGTTCTAGAGAGTCCATTCCTTCAACAAGCAATCGCTTTTCAGTAGCCAAAGGTTCAGAACCTCTGTAGGAAGCAAAGTGTAGGACAAGGAGCTGCTTTTTACCAGGCTAACTCAAGTTTGGCCTAAATCATAATGTTTCCGTGCTTGTTGTCAACATTTCACTTCTAATGAAATTCAAGCCAGAGTGGATGGTTTTGGGTAAACTGTTTTTTTTTTTTTACTGGTAAACTTAAGGCGTCTCTGTATATCTAAATTCTGTGGCAGAGGTCTGTAAGATTTGAATCCATTGTGGCGTGTGCTTTGATCCAAACTAGCTTCTCGCTGTAATCCTAATGGGGATGGTCTTGCACAGCGACCATGGAGAATAAGAGAGTTTGACGATCATTTCTTCCATTTCTGAATGATTGCACAAAGAGTGGTCATCTTCACTCACCAAGTTCTCATAATCTTGCAGCTCAATCCAAACTTCTGCGGATTGAGATCAATCCGACCAAACATTCCTTGTCAGATGTTTGGTCTTATGTTTGTTGATGGAGAAGGTGACTTGGTAGACATTGGAACATCACAAAATGAGTTGATATCAGGGGTGTGCTGTTATTGGCTGACAGATAGTAATCTGTCTAAAATTAGAGAGAGGAGAGATCCAGGCTCAGATACAGTGAATAAATTACTTGTTTCACTCAGATACAGTTGGTTGAAGTAGTTGCTTTTTCCTTGTCCTTTACGTCGAAGCTACCATGAAAATGACATATTGTTCATTTCATTCTTCCAAAATCAACAGAAGCTCAGACTATTATTTCCCTCTTGTTATTTACAACAACATGCCACCCAAGGGAGGCATCGGTCTTTCCTTTTGAAAGATACAGGATACAAGAGTCCAGTTTTGTTCCTGTCACACTGCGGGAAAAATAGAACCTCTGGGCCAATCACAGAGAAGACAGCAGGAGGAAGTTCTGATTTAAAGGCTGAAATTTTGTTGAATAATATGTCTGTGTGAGACCATACACACAGTAGCTTTAAATAACCACAGCCTATAAGGAAATGCCCTGTTTTTGGTAGAGCCTGTAATTGAAAGGAAAAGCCTGCTGCAGCAGCAGCGAACAAAGAATAAAAAGCCCATTTCTCAATACGACTGGCTGATAATATCACTGGACTGAAGTGGCCTTTAGCCCCATGTCTGTCCAGGAACTGACTTGCATTGATGCACAAGCTAACATTTCAATATCACTCACACCATTGAAAGCATGAAGAAAAGGGGGAACATTGAGTTCTCAGAAACACAGAGAAGAGTGAAAGGAAAACCTGGCAATTGACGGATGAGTCAAGCTTTTGAGGGGTTGAGGGGTGTTGACACAGCAACTTTAAAAATTGCCACAGAGACGCAGCCATCACAGCCTTGACATTGGTCTGACCTCAGCCTTGATGCCTCAGATGTAAATCAAATCCAAGGCTTTTCTGTCAGCACTGACTGTCACTTCAAATGAACATATTAGCTTACTTAACCTAACAATAGTAAATTAAAGTACATGTGTGCGGCAGGAAAACCCCCTTCAGGGGTGACGAATGTATGGCTGCATTATGTGTGACTGAAAGAAATATTTGAATGGAAGGAAAAGTTCAATTAATCTTCTTATTAACACATTGCAAAAACAAACTTTCCTTTCCTCGTTAACATATAGTTCCAAACGGAAAGGTATGCCTTTGGCGTTTTATGTGCTAAACACAAAGGAGTGTGTAACCTTCAGCATGCCTTCTTCTCTCAGGTCTACTTAGACTGTCACCTCCAACTCTAGCCTGCATGGAGTGAATTGTATAGATAGGAAGTAAATACAGCAGGAGTATGTGCTTGGAACAATTTTCTCAGTTTCTCCATATAAAACTTGATATTACCAGTTCAATAAGGAGAAAACAAGAACATTTCTCTTTATTATTATTATTATTATTATTATTATTATTATTATTATTATTATTATTATTATTATTATTATTATTCAGCACCTCTCCCATACTTCGTCTGAATAGTTGATGCACAATCATGTGGTTTCTAAGGATGTTTGCCTGTGCACACATATTTCATACACGCCGCAGCCCACCGGTCCTGACCAGTGTATGTCTCGACCCCATCGTTGGGATTCTCCCTACATCCCCTCGTCCTCCATTTTGCCTTCGTGAAACGCTCATGGAGAGAGCGCCACACCTTTCTGCAGATTGCCTTCCTCTGTGGACAGCCGCTTTCTGATTTTCGTCTGGGGGATTTCAGCCATTTGACAGTGTTTGCAGTGACTTTGTGACGAATCGTACAAATGGACATAATTGCATCACGGTGACAAATGAAGCCTAGGCGAAAATTCAAGCTGGGAGACAAAACACAGCCGTCACACATCAGACACTCACCACGCTCCCGCCGCAGCCAATCAGGACAGGTGCGCCGCACCGCTTCAGCCAATCGTCGTTCACGGATCCCTTCAAAGGACAAGCTTCCCCGGATCTTCTTGCTCGTCAGCCGTGCTTCGATTCTACGTACGCGCTTTCCAACCTCTCCCACATTCAGTCAGCTAGTCAGCTGCCTCCCGTCCGCCAGCAATCCCGGTCCTTCAGTCCCTAATTCAGCTCGCAGAAGCACCTTCCGATCATCTTCGCCCTCTTTCAGAACCAGATACAGGGAGTGTCCCTCACCTGTCGGCTGCGCTACTGTCGACTCCCAGTCATTCCTCACCGATCTAACCACCCCATCAAGCCTGCATTCGGCCTCCAGTGATGTCTTTCCCTCATTGATGACGCAGGCGTCCTCTGGCATCCGCCTGGTTTCCCGTTCCGGCTCACCATCGTCAGTTGCTACGGCTCACTGGTGCTGTCAACCTGCAGCCAAGCGCTGGTTGTCTCCACGATCCGCCGTGGCTCCATTGATGCACGTCGGCTCTTCCTCCTCGTCCCATCATGGACTCGATCCGTTGCCCCATCTTCTCTACCAGTCCACCTCCAGGAGAAAACCGAAATCAGACCGCTACGCTCACCTCCGCGTATCTCAGCTCGCAGCTGACTCTTCAGCCCCATCAACCGGGAACTTCGTTTACGCCCATCGGGCGTTGTCTAGGTAAGACGTACCCAGTCCTGATTCATTCATTTTCATACGCATCATGTCACCGTCAGCGCACCAGTACCTTTAATTCAAGTTTATTTCGCCTCCTATTGCTGGTCAGTTGGCATCTTCAGGGTCTCGAGTAGCTCAATTAGTTAGAAGAGCCGGGGTTCTCACGACCCCGCCATTTAATGGCGGACGCTTTCGTCAACCTCATTCCGTTATTTCCCCGCTCAGGCCGCCGTAGCCCTCTCTTTCCTCTGTTGCTTAGCTCGCTCCAAATTCTGTCAGAAGTCCCAGTTTGTATCTCAGCACATTCTGCCCTCCAGCCCAGCTGCCGCTGGTCTCCTAATCACAGCACCATATTCTTTAAGCTCTTTTCACTAATAGAGAGGAGTCTTTTAAAGCTACACATGAAACGCACCGAAAACAAACGAGTTTGGTGCAATCTTTTATTTACAAATTCCTCTTTTATTTGGGAAAAAAAAAAAAAAAAACAAAAACAAAAAAACAAAAAAAAACGTTGGACCTGCCGCTCTCGCCTAGTTTCACACTTCTCTTATCAGGGTCAAAGGACCTTCAGCCACGTAGTCCCAGTCGCCTGCGTCAACCTCAACCCCCTAACAGTCAGTTTTCACCTGCACAGCAATCCGAACTTCACGAGCGTCCTCTTTCAAGTCATTCACAGGTGGCAATACCACCCGCACCGACGGCTTCCTTTCCTCCTCATTCATTGGTTCCGTCTCCTTTCAAGGAGGCACTCACGCAGCGAATAAGCAGGCATGCGCTCTAAAGAGGTCCGTGCCATCTGCACAGTCGCCAGTCCAACACACGCGTCAGGATACGACCAGCCAGCGTTTTGATAAATGCACCATCGCTCATGTTTGTCACAATTGCTACGTAATCTCTGCTGGAGCTATTCGCAATGAACCACAAAGCGCACTCGCATAAACAAGCGTCGTCCTTGATAGCCTGACGGCTTATCACCAAGTCTAACCGTCGTGTGGAGGCCAAGTTAACGTAGAAAATATTCAGTTACCGTAAATAAAAAAAAAAAAAATAAAACCTCATTCGTTTAATCAGTAATTTAATAAAAGAATTCGTTGAGGTTTAGGAAGTATTATTACATTGTATGTAGCTAAATTCATAATGTTTTAAGTGTTTTATTTTAAGTTTGTATGCCTGTTGTATACTGTTATCGCTTGTCCCTCCCTGTCGGTTGCAAACGTAACCCAGGATTTCCCTCTTCAAACCTGCAGCGGTGGAGACACCCTAAGGGCTCTGCGTTGTCATGTTGTATGTGTGAAGGTAGGATGTGTTCCTTGCAGAAGAGTAATCAGGGGCAGGGCCGTTCACCGTGGGGAGACAACGGCCATCAAGTCTCACAGACTGCAGGTCCCTGTCCACGCGGCTCGCGCCTAACAAGTCTATCAGACTGCAGGCCCCCGCCAACGCGGCTCACGCCTAACAAGTCTATCAGACTGCAGGCCCCCGCAAAGCGGCTCGCGCCCTACAAGTCCCCAGAAACTGTGGAATAAATCTTTTTGTTTTACATCTTTACATCGGAGCGCTGTGGGAGTTTTTGTTTTTCCTCCTCAAACACACGAGTGAAATCAGCGAAATTAACCTTGTGGCAACACACGTCGCCTGCGATAAAGCTTACAAAGATCTAACTTCCCTGACACGTGGCCGTTTACCTAAAACTGTTATCGCTTGTCCCTCCCTGTCGGTTGCAAACGTAACCCAGGCTTTCCCTCTTCAAACCTGCAGCAGTGGAGACACCTTAAGGGCTCTGCGTTGTCACGTTGTATGTGTGAAGGTAGGATGTGTTCCTTACAGAAGAGTAATCAGGCGCAGGGCTGTTCGCCGTGGGGAGACAACACAGCTTACGGCCATCAAGTCGCACAGTCTGCAGGTCCCTGTCCACGCGGCTCGCGCCTAACAAGTCTATCAGACTGCAGGCCCCCGCCAACACGGCTCACGCCCAAGTCTCACAGACTGCAGGTCCCTGTCCAAGCGGCTCACGCCTAACAAGTCTATCAGACTGCAGGCCCCCGCCAACACGGCTCACGCCCAAGTCTCACAGACTGCAGGTCCCTGTCCAAGCGGCTCACGCCTAACAAGTCTATCACACTGCAGGCCCCCGCCAACGCTGCTCACGCCCAAGCCTCACAGACTGTAGGTCCCTGTCCACGCGGCTCGCGCCTAACAAGTCTATCAGACTGCAGGCCCCCGCCAACGCTGCTCACGCCCAAGCCTCACAGACTGCAGGTCCCTGTCCACGCGGCTCGCGCCTAACAAGTCTATCAGACTGCAACGCGGCTCACGCCCAAGTCTCACAGACCGCAACCCCGCCATGCGTCATTCTCTCGACCGACTCGCTTCAGTTCTCCACGGACGCTGCCCGTCCTCTGGTTTTGGGGGCTTTAAAAGCTAAATGGTTGCCAGAAAGTGGCCTTCCTATTTTCCTCAGTCCGAATCCTCTACATTTTATGAAATATTTCCCTTTGCCGTAGCTTGCCGCCTCTGGGGCCATCCTTGGAGCAGAATGCGTTTATTAGCGCGCTGGGATAATATTACCATGGTCCAAGCATTAATAAAGGCTGCCCATCCGTTAGCTCCATTATGCCTTTCATTCGCCGCTGCACATGGCAAGCTGTCAACAACATTTCATCATCTCAGCTCAGCACGTTTCCAGTTATTACAATGTTATCGCCGACTCTCCGTCCCGTTCTAAGTTTCAGGTTTCGCTGTCCATGCCTTGCTGCCGACGCTCAACCTGAGCTAACGCAAGCCTTCGAAGATCTGATGCTTAATGAATGGCTCTCTCCACTCCCTCTCGCGTTCATCACGCCACTACATAAAGTTGGTCTTCGCCCCATCTACACTCTCCACATACTCTCGCCTGGCAAACCTTCACCAAGTTCTGCTCTGCTATCAATTCTCCCCTTTACCCTGGTAGTATATCCACAGTTCTCGCTTTCATCACCTACTGTTTCGACCATCGCCACTGTCCTACATCCGCAGTCCGTTCGCGGGCATCAGTTTTCACGTGAAGCTACAGAAACCTAGTTAATCACCTAGCCTCTTCTCGAACTCTGCTGCGAAGCTCCTTCTCAAAGGGATTGCTAAGCACAGCACCTCTATTCCCGATAGCAGAGACTGATCACACTCCTATTACCTAAGAGTCTCATCACTGCGCTCTGTTCCAGAGCTTTCTCCTCCTACACCTAAGCTCTCCTCCATGCGCTTCCTCCTAGCCTTCCATGGATTTCTTGGGCTGAGTGAGTTCACATCTGCATCAAAAGTATTCAGTTTGTCATGAGATCTATCTATATCTGATCTAAAATTCTTCGCGGACCACTACAATCCTTCACATCAAACACACCAAAACGAAAGGTTGTGTACTATCGCTATCGCACGCATGAACGTTCCGTTCTGCTCTTTTCACGCCATGCTCAAATTCACATGTAAAGACATCAACTCTGCCACGAATCCAAATCTCTGTTTCTCACACCTGAATGCTTCGCCATGACTGCTAACTGGTTCACTCACCACCTCAGACTGACGTTAGCAGCTTGCGGTCTTCCACCTAGTCACTTTTCAGGCCATTCTTTTAGAATAAGTGCCGCTACGTCTACCGCCGTTCAAGGCGTCCCTGTAGCTTCTCTCCTTCAGCTCGGACGCTTGGCGTCCTCAGCCTTCTCATCTTACATCAGACCCGATCTCTCAATCCTACTCGAAGCTCAACGTTCCATAACTGCAGGTAAGCATCTCATCATATCTGGTGGTGGAGCATCGCCATCCCTAACAGTCCCATTCTGCCTAGGAGATCCGGCCGGACCAGCGGTCCTCTGCCCTCGGCTCGACAGCAGCCATTCCATCCTCCACAGATCATCAAGCGGTTCGCGCCTAACAAGTCTATCAGACTGCAGGCCCCCGCCAACGCAGCTCGCGCCTAACAAGTCTATCAGACTGCAGGCCCCTGCCAACGCGGCTCGTGCCTAACAAGTCATGTGACTGCAGGCCCCCGCCAACGTAGCTGCGCCTAACAAGTCTTGCAGACTGCAGGCCAGCTAGGCCTCAACCCGGCACCCTCTTTTGGGGGGAAGACTACCCTGAGCTAAACCTGGACCGATCACCTGCCTGGTGATCCTCAGCTCACAAGTCTTCCGCCGGGTTCGAGCGCCAAAGTTTCTGTATCATTAAATCTTCTAACTGCTTCTCTTTCTCTGTGTGAGTCTATCCAGATTGAAATGAAGCCTAGGCGAAAATTCAAGCTGGGAGACAAAACACAGCCGTCACACATCAGACACTCACCACGCTCCCGCCGCAGCCAATCAGGACAGGTGCGCCGCACCGCTTCAGCCAATCGTCGTTCACGGATCCCTTCAAAGGACAAGCTTCCCCGGATCTTCTTGCTCGTCAGCCGTGCTTCGACCCACCTCCTCCCCATCTCCACCATCATCCCAGGGACATCTTCCTAGCTCCCCCTCTGCTCCTTCGTTCAAGGCTCCGTTCCACCACCAGTATTCGGACCGGGGGGAAGACTACCCTGAGCTAAACCTGGACCGATCACCTGCCTGGTGATCCTCAGCTCACAAGTCTTCCGCCGGGTTCGAGCGCCAAAGTTTCTGTATCATTAAATCTTCTAACTGCTTCTCTTTCTCTGTGTGAGTCTATCCAGATTGAAATGGTCATTCATCAAAAGTATCCGTGTCACCTGTGGATACAAAAACCAGACTGTGGAAGCGGACTGGTTGGAGTAAAATGTTAATATTGCTGTCTGAGTGCATTTCCACATTAAACACCACAGTAATATTCTTACCAATCATGCAACGCTTCGTACAGAGCTCCATTGAAATAATGTGACCCGGGCCTGGCGTCAAGAAGAGGAGGAGGATGTCTGCCTGAGAACAAGATGCTGCAATTTTCATCATGTGACATCAGTAGGAGCCAGATGAAGTATGTGAGAACATTTATGCCTTTTAAAGAAACTGTCAGAAGAATTTGTAAGACTGGTCCCATTATAACAACAATTTCTCTCATTTTAACACTATACCACACACGTGTTTATTTCTTTCCTCTGGGAGTTTAACATATAGATAAAACTGCTGGTTCATGAAATTTCTCTCTTATACACAGGACTGTGAAAAAGTAACAGCTTATTTTTCTCTCTCTCTCACTCAAGTTGTCAGTAATTGTGTCATACCTTTAAATAAATATGTTCTTCTCGAATAACTCCGAATTAAATTCCTAGAAATGTCTTGATAAATTATGCAATTTTCCCTTGATTCATTTGTAAAGTGGAGAAAGCCTTTTTAACGAAAGGGTTTGCTATTCATATCAAAGCATCATTCTATTTATCTCGTGGTGTATGTGACATCTAAGTGACGAGCGAGGATGTAGCAGGAAGATTCACAGAGTCAGGAGGACTTAATGCCTGAACAACACATCATAGATGAGAGACGTGTAAGCTTCAAAAGATGCAGGATGTCGTCCAGTTTGGCAGTCTGACCTTATAGTTCAAGCAACCTGTTGGGTTTTTGGCAGCACAACTCAACTGTCCATTTATCTTTCCTGTGACGTTTTCCCTTGTACACTCTGGAGAAACATTTTTTGTTTTGTCCAACAAGCCTTTCGGAGGAGAGATTTTCATAATTTGTCAGAACAACCAGACTAAGGGTCAAGATTTCTCTGACTAAAAGGAAAAGAGTGTCAGGTTGTTACCATCACTGCAGGCTGTAAGGTCAGAGCTGATGTTTCATGAACGTCCATCCGTCATCTGTACCCACTTATCCTGATGGGGGAGCTGATTCCTGTTTTTTGTGGATTTTGTTGTTTGCTCCTGTATTTGTTTTAGTTTTGTTTATTACTTATATTTTTAATAAATAAATGTGAGTTAAATCCATCCATCCATTGTCTAACATGCTTAATCTTGCAAGTGCGTGATGAGGATGATGATGATGATGATGATGATGGTGATGTATTCTTAACTCTGAGCAGATAACATCACCGTGGTCTTGTGTGAACTAATAATAAGCCATTTTTTTAACAAATCTTTCCAATGCTGACAGTTTGTGTTAAAAAAGTTTTGTAAAAAATGTTTGTAAAATTTAAAGTTGCCTCTCATTCCTCATCCTCTAAATGTGAACCTTCGGGGTGTTCACATCACATCACATCACATCACATCACATCACAGCACAGCACAGCACAGTGGGTCTTAGCTGGCAAAAGATAAGACTGCAACATCTTTCCCAACAGTCATAAACCTGGGCAGTGTTGTTGGTGCAGCGGTGCCTCGATGTCGCCATGGAGGCAGTAAAGTGGCGGCCGTGTTGCTGACAGGCCCGTATTTCCCTCAGTTGTGTGGCCAATTTGGACCCGGCCGCCATAAAGTGGAGTTGGAAGTCAACCTTTGGTCGGGACTGCTGGAGAACACGCCCTGCCTGTACACACAAACACATGAGAGTTTACAAATCTGATGACAGTGAACGCCACAGCTTAAATCAGTACAGGCAAATAAATGTGTGTACATCAATGGTAATTAAAGATGCAAAACCTCCTCTGTAGCATCGGTGATGCAATGCATGAATTTTATGTCAGACAGGTTGGAAACAACAAAAACTAAACTAAAACTGAAGTGTTTTCCATCTTAAAGATTTTCTCTATTTTTTTGATATCGCGTCACAATCAAATGTTTCAGATCATCCAATGGTGACATCAGACAAAAATATGTAAGAGTATAAGTAAAAATGCAGTCAGCAGTGATTTCTCAGCTTGGATGCCATTTCTGAACAATCTCTTATTTATTGTTGAACTTTGAACTCTGACCTCAACAGACAAAGGTGAGACCTGCAGCACCTTATGCGTCCTCCGTTGTTTGGTGACGTCAAGGAAGTTTGATAGGCCAGCTGCTCTAGAAGATGTTCACAAATATTTCATCTTTTAACAGTGGATGATGTGGCACTTTGAGCCACTGAAGTCTCTCAGCCTCTAACTTTATTTCTCATCAGTTCTTGAATTTCTGTGCAGGAGAGCATGATGTTGCTTTTTGAGACTTACTTTAGTTTGCTTCATGTTGTCACACAGGTTGTTATAGGAGCAATATTATGAATTTTCCAGGCATATAGTATCATTTACACAGCCAACTAACTATGTTACATTCAGTGACAGGGTGGTAAAAAAGAAAGGCTGACATATGTTTAGATATTAAATATAATGGAATCATATGAAAGTGGTTTTCGTAGAGGAAGAGTGGTGATGGAGCCGATGTTTTGTTTAGAAGATAATATGTTTTGGGAAACCATATTTGGCTGATAATGGGACATTATTGCTATGAGGTAGAAATATTGATTATATTATGAAAGGGACTGTAATATGTGTTTTCCAGGCGCTTAGTGCCATTTTACAGCACAATCAAGTAACTATGTTAACTTCAGTTGTTTTAAAAATGCTACATATATCAAATGTGATGTAAAAGTAATTTTACTTCCTAAATTACCGGCTTGAAATTGGGCCTCTGTCTCTTTAAAAACTGCTGCTCCTTGCCTGAAACTCCACCATCAGGAAGTAATCACAACACCTCTCCTTTACCAACCCCTTCACAGCATTTTTTTTTTTTTTTTGCCAGAGTTGCACTGACAAGTAGCTCGTATAGTGAGCTCAGGAGATACGCAGTTACATCAGGTGTTTGCTAATTGCTGCTGGCTAGTCTGAAGGAGCAGGGTGGGGGAGTCAAGAGGGAGGGCTGCCCTGTGAGGTGAAATCAAGGTCGCTTGGAAACTACAGCGCTGAGGTGGAGCTGCACATGGGAAAGAGGAGGAGTTACGCTATGGTCCCTTCAGCTGTTTTTCACAGCAGAATGAGAAATCTTTAAATCTCCCGTGGAAAGCCAAACATGCATGAACGAATGAGGGCAACACTCCAGACATGTTTTTGTTGAGGGAATAACATTATAACATTGTATAAATCTCAGAAAAGTATATTTTACAAAATCCTGCCCCTTTAAGTGGCTCCAAGTGAGGATTGATAAAATGACAAAATGGAGGGCGGGGGGTTAGGATGAGGCTTTACATTTTCAGTTGAAAAACGAAAATGATTGTTTTTTTTAAATAAAAATAGGGGAAAATGAAAGGGTCCAGATGATGACCTCAGTGGCTTTCATTAAAAAGTGAAACAACATTGACATATATACACCAATTGACATCTAAATATAACTGAAAGGTTGCTGGGATTGATCAAATGGACCAAATACCCTTAACTTTCATTAGGTTAAATCTGTCTAGTACATATTAGTTATTATATATTCTTGGCTGCATATAAAAAAAAGCCAACATGTGACATATGTGTCGACATAACAGACAGTTGTTTGCATGGGAGGATTCTTTTAAATGGTTAGTTATGCAGAATGCTGCAGCCAGACCTCTGACACAAAAACTTTGGATTTCCACATAGGACTCCACTGTAGATGCACAAACACTGGATTTTTGTTTATTTCAGATGCTTTTAAAATAATCATTTTACAAATGTCTTGGGTTTTTATGTACCATTTGCTGTTTGGTTGTTGTATCATTTTATTGTGAATCGCTGTGATGTTTATATCTTGAAGGTGCCATAAAAATAAATGTTTCCTTATTTAAACCTGTGTATGTGTGGAATAATAAAAAAAAAACCCAAACTGTGTTCAGTATATTAATTATATAAAATTATATCATATGTTTATTAACCTGGACAGATTTCAAACGTCATCAAAATATAAAATAGCAACGGAAACAGAAAGCTCTTCAGAAAATCCACACACTCTTATCAACCAAACACAGACAATTACATCATGGTTACAATCATTTCACACTGTTTCTTTTTTTTATTTGCCTTAAAAAAAATTTGAAAAGAAAATGTGATTCATTGCACTTTCATCACTGTTGAATCAGTAAAATGGAAAACATTTGGTAGTTGGGACATTTTCATTTGACATTTACAAGACGTTTTTTTTTTTTTTTGTTTTTTTTCCCCGCTGTTTCGCTAAAGCGAGTCTAAGACAATGTGAGCCTCGTAGCCTCAGGAGCAAACAGCCGTTCTGTGAGCAGAACGGTGAGCAGCGGTTTACAACCGGCTGGTTTTAGTGTCCACAATGACTTTTAACTGTCCTTATCTCAACATAAATAATGTGCCTGTAAACGTTAATCATCTACATGCTGGTAATGAGACATGTTCAACAGCCACAAAGAGTTATTTTCAGTCGGTTCTTTTTTATTATTATTATTATTTTAGATTCCTCTGAAAAATAACCCACTGGAATTGGTTTTGAAAGCAGAGAGGATGGACACAAAGCAACAACTAAGAGGGGAAAAAAAATTACAATAAAATTATTTAATAGCTCTAAAATTAGATTATTGTATCCTTTTAGCATTTCACTTGAATGTCTTTGCATTGATGTCTTTTGTTTAGTGTAATATTTCTCCAAAAACATTTTTTATTAGGAAATAGGTAGTTGATGTTGGATGTATTGAGGAGATATATCTTGCTGGACGGACATCAGTCCAAGTTCTTAGCTCTTCTTAAGTTGTTTATAGGTTTGCTGCAGATTGTATTTTGAAAGTCCTACAACAATCCACTCCTGGTTCGCCATTTACAGCCAGTGTTTCCAATAAAAATCCAAGATTACTTGGTCGTAGGTAGTTTTTTTGTTGTTTTTTTTTTTTGCATTCTGCCCGTTTTGATCCATATTAGAACAGTTTTCCCACAGCTTCAGAGTCAGGGGAAGTTTGCTTCTGGATGAGGAGGATTGTCCTTTCAAGTGACGTTAGAGTTAGCCGGTGAGCTAGTCCTGTTTTCTGGGGATGCTCATGCTTGAGACAGAGCACACCAGGAATTCTGCGGAGCCATCGACGTCGGGGTAAAAGGATAATCCTCGTATTTAATGTCCACGTGTCCGGACGCCGTACTGTCTAGTTGAGAGGCGGTCTGCAGAAAGGAAGGGGACAAAAGCTTCATCAGCTAAAAAAGCAACTCTTACTAGATATTTAACAAAAACATCTTAGGAGAGACATTACACTATAGCTTGCGTGCAGCTAAAATATCCTATTTGTGTCCATTTCTTTGTATTTGACTAAAACTTTTATGTTGATGTGTAATATTTGAATTAAAAAATGAGTTGTCTCCAGTTGTCCCTTGTGTTCCCTGATCAGTCCCTGTGTGTGCCTCTGGTTCCCTGCTGGATCCTTGTCCTGGTTGTCTCATTTGTTCCTGTGTTGTGCTGCTCCAGTGCTACCAGTGTAATGTAATGCCCAGGTGCAATGCTAGCTTACACGCCATTAGCGAGCAATTTCAAAGCAGCCAATCTAAGAGCGCCGTTCATTTTTCTCGCCCCTGATTGGCTGAACCCTCGGGAGTGTAGATAACAAAAACCTTAGATGTTAGCGTCTGCTGTAGTGGTTTCCACTATGTGCATTGATGCACAACAAGGTATATTTGGTGTGTAAACTATTAAGAGTTGCAGTTATAAGCATTTTAAAAAGCGGTAAAAGCAGTTGTGAATTTTAGCTACGGTCCCAAACCCCGACAAATACTGGGGAGGTCAGAGAATATTCCTCAGCCAAATTCTGTAAGAAGTGATAAACGTCTCGTTGTCAAAATTTATCAGGTTTATTTTCTCCATCACACAAATTCTCTAAGTCAAATGATTTAGTATCGCTTGTATTCTCCATCCTGCATGGAGTGTCAGAAGAATGTGATGGGAGGAAGGGTTACCTGAGAGCCAGATGTGATGGTCTGCCCTGTGTAGGGCGACGGGGCCATGCTGGGTTCACTTTTAATGGTGGAGGCGTGTTCGGAGACTGACAGGGAGGATGGGGAGCTAGTGTCAGAGGTGATGGAGCCTAAAAACAAAACAGGAAAATCATTCACACTCATTATGTTGTGTCTATTTCTTAATGCTCTTTTTTTTCTGTCCTCAAGACTGCTTATGATTTGACCAATCCGATTCCTGTGCGTGGGACCCAACCTGTGGACGCTTTAGTCTTCGGTATCTTGGGTTTACGCTTCCTTGTCTGAATGCTTTCTTTCTTCATGGCCAGAGGTCTGGGCACCTGGAGGGAGTACAGCATCCCATGAGCCGGGCTTCCCTCCCAAACCCCAACACAACAGGAGCCACAGAGTGCGTTATGTCAACTCACACAAGCCCTTCTCCCACACATCACAGTGACCTCCATGCCCCCTGTGAGACTCTGTCTTCCCTGACGCAGCGAGTTCATTAAAGGGGTGTTGGTGTTGGTGTGACCTACCCCGTGCAGCTTCATGTAGAGGCCGCAGGCGTTACAGACTGGCTCTCCTTCAGCGTTGCGTCTCCACAACGTGGTGGTGCTGGTGTGGCAGTTGGTGCAACACAGGCCGGCCCGGCGGGACGTGGTCTGCTGCAGCGCACACACAGAAAAAAAGGCTCTAACAGGACCGTACGCTTCAGACTCTCCTCTCTAACGATAATTTGTCCCAAAAACCATAAATAACTTCTTTTTTTTTTCCATCTAGCACTCAGTTCAAAAAGCTGTGCACAGCCCCATGGGGCTGCAAAGAGCCTTGTCTAAAGACGGCACATATCAAGGACAAGGTCAGCGTAGGACAAACAAAAGCAGGGAGAGAAATGCCCACAGTGGCAGCTCACAACCACATCTGCTGTGGAAAGGAGGAGAGCTCCTGGGAAATAAAGCAGAGCCGTGAAGACTTGGCTTGCACCCAAAAAAACACGCTGGACATCAATTACAAAACCATGAACATTCCAAGTTTTACTTCATTAGCATTTTATAACCGCTTAATCAACATTTAGCAATCGGCAAGTTCATATTATAATGACATGAGGAGTAAATAATGGGAGGTGTTGTGAAAATACAGCTGGTAAAAATGGCTGAGGACTAGAAAATAATTAGGGGGAAAAGAAAGAATTTTGACTTTTTCAAAAAGAAAAAACAACTTCTGTGGAAAACAGACTAATCAGTTTCTGAGATTAAAGTGAGGAATGTTTTCTTCCAGTGCCTGTAAATCATCTTTCATAGATTTCAGCTATTTCAGCATACACATTCTGAAAACAACAACTGGAAAGAAGCTGCTTTTTGATTGAGATGTTCATGAATTATTTCTCATCGATTAGTTGATTCTTGTTCTTTTTCAATTAGTTAACGGAAGATCAACTGCTAACAGGACAAATTACAATTTGCGAGTTATCCTGACTTTATCATTTTGATTGTGTCCTTAAATTGTATGTATCCTTTTCTGGACGATTCTTGAAATGTCCAGAAAAGGATATTCATTAAAGTTCACTCTCTAGCTAAATTGCTACAAAATTATTGTAGCTATCCATCTTTCAATATAATATTATGGAAGATAAACGCAATATAATATTGCAATCGCTCTCTCTCTCTCTCTCTCTCTCTCTCTCTCTCTCTCTATATATATATATATATATATATATATATATATATATATATATATATATATATACATATTCGTTTGAGTTAAATAAACATTGTTTTTTTTATTATTATCAGTTTCTACAGTAGTTACAGTATCTAAATAATACCTCTTTCTATCCACCCCTTCTGTGGGGTTATTCATGCTCAGAAACAACAGCAATAATAATAATAATAATAATAATAATAATAATAATAATAATAATAATAATAATAATAATAATAATAATAATAATAATAATAATAATAATAATAGTTTTATTCACTTGTTGATATTCTTCCCAGTGTGAATTTTTTTAATGACCCCTTTAGGACCGGTTCCTTCTTACCAGCCGTTTCTGGGGCTTGATGAGCGGCCTGTTGATGCCGTTCATCTTGTGGTAGAGGCCGCAGGCGTTGCACAGGTAGTGACCGGTGCCGTCTCTGCGCCACAGCGGCGTGGACACGGAGCCGCAATTCACGCATTCTCTGCCCTCTGCAGTCATGTCGTCCATCAGCTCTGACGGAAGAAAGGAGACATCCGTCAGATTACAAAGGTGCTCCCTGATGCTCAATGGATCTGTTCTAAAAATCACAATATCCCCATCTAAGTTCGACACTGAAAACAAATAAGAGCGTGGACGGCATATAGGGTCACCGGTTCCAGGCCAGTGCGTGATAAATAACCCGCGGAGGAATGTAACCCCACGCTCTTTCTCCTCCGCTCCGCGTGATGCGGAGATCAAACTGCCCTACCAGTGAGTCGGGAGAGACAGAAGAATGGGGGTGAAGGTAGGGGGAGCTATCGGGGGAAGGTTATCAGGAGGATCCAGGGTTCCCCCATCATCCATCACGGCACTGACAGAGGACGGGCTCCGTTCCTCTAGCCGGCCCAATTCCTCCTTCGAGCCGCAGATAGAGCGGACTTTAAGTCCTGTCTGGGCCGCTCTCTACTCCTCTCTTTAGCTGGTGGAGTTGGTTCATAGTTAAGTTGCTGAGAGGGAGGCTTCGTGCGCATGCGCTGAGGATTGCGTATCAATGCACATCGATTAGCATGAATAAAATAAAATAAAACAACGGCCACTGACTGTTTCGTAATGTAGTGGGCCTTAAACAACAGGTCTGTGTGATGGGGCGCAACGAGGAGTTCGCGTGCGCGAGTGTTGCTGCTCAATGCAGTCGACACGGGTTCGATTCCCAGCCATGGGATGTCTCCTGTATGTCTGTCTCTTCCTCTGTAAAAACACGGAGGCCGCAGAAACCTTTTTTTTTTCTTAAAGAAAAAACTGGATTATAAACATAAAATATATTTATACAGCTCTGGAAAAAAAAGCGACCCCTTAAAATGATCAGTTTCTCTGATTTGACTTTTTATAGGCATACGTTTGAGTTAAATGAACATTATTATTATTATTATTATTATTATTATTATTATTATTATTATTATTATTATTATTATTATTATTATTATTATTATTATTATTATTATTATTATTATATGACAACATGTCTAAGATATTCCAGGCAAAAATTTAGTATTTGTTTCCAGAGAATGAGAAATGGTCAAAATAACAAAAAAGACGCAGTGCTGTCAGACCTCAAATAATGCAAAGATAACAAGTTCATTTTCATTTAGAAACAACAATACTAATGTTTGAACTCACGAAAGTTCAGAAATCAATATTTGGTGGAAAAGCTGTGAAGTTTTGAGTTGGATTCAGTGCAGTAGTCTCTAAATTTTTTTCCAGAGCTGTATATTTCTTATAACTTAAACAATTTTATGTACCATTTTTTTTGTCTGTAATCTTTTCCTTAACGCCTATTTTGAAGGATTCCGGCTTGAAACTGTCTCCAACAGATTTATTTATTAATTTAGCACATATTTATTTTCTGACTTTAAAACTATGAGGAAACAAGCATCATGTTTTATTAACTAAAATATCTGCTTTTCTTAAAATGAAAATAGTGCACATGTATTTTAAAGACAGGAATAATTCCTATTTCCAATTTATTTTGGAGAGGAGGGAGAATATGAACTCTAAAAATTATATTCATTCCAACATTCCAAACAAACAAACAAACAAACAAACAAAAACACAGCACAGGGCCTTGCTGAAAGCGATGCTACAGGCCTGCTGAAGGCAACGTTGATCTGCAGATTCAGCCAAAGTGGCACATTTTAACTGTGAATACGTTTAAAAAATGACACTAGTTCAGTTTTTACTGCTTTATCCTGACCAAAGCTTTTTTTTGTTCCTGTTGTTTCTTTGTACACAGAGGACAAACCACATGAGCAGACTTATTGTTGACCTCAACAATAAGTTAAACTCAAATTGCATCCAATAAATTCTGTCAAAAAAATAAAATAGTTGCCAGCTGGGTTTTATTTATTTATTTTTTTTTGGATTGGAGAGATTCTAATAGCTCAAGTTACCAGTATGAAAACGGTGAATGTGTCACGTTGAATCTTC
This sequence comes from Gambusia affinis, assembly GCF_019740435.1. Lineage (NCBI taxonomy): Eukaryota > Metazoa > Chordata > Actinopteri > Cyprinodontiformes > Poeciliidae > Gambusia > Gambusia affinis. Next base: position 16,771,157 of record NC_057868.1, read on the forward strand.
CTTGAAAATGAAACATGTTTCAATTTTAAGTGGTATGTGTCTGAGCTTCATATAGTTACAGTTTTAATTATTTTATTTTTTTTAAATAAAGTATAATCAACTCACAACATGAAGGAATAATTAGAGCTGATTAGAGCTGAATCCGTCAATCTGCAGCATCTCTGCCACTTTAATCTTTTGAATTATATCCGTCTCGTTCTGAGAGATGATAATATTCACAGAATAAACACGGCCTTAGCTGCTCTTTAATTAACCAGAGAGGAAAATGAGATTGAACTCAAGAGGAGCCCCTCCCCCCCCATCCGACCTCCACCCTTCGCTCGCTCCCACACCTGTGAGGTGGAGAGGCCGAGGCGGACCGAGGTGAGAACTGCACCAAACTCTCAGCAGCTCAGCGTTTACTGGTGTGTATTGAACCTACGCTCTGAGGGTTCTGGGATTAAATTAACACGTTAATTGATCGCTTTAGGACAGCATCTGCTTTGGAGAATGTGGATTGTCTCGACCTGACGAGGCATTGTTCAGTGGAGGCGCTCTGATTGCGACTGTTTCTGGGACTCTGATTGAATCTCGGAGCGCGTCACACAAGCGTTATACAGCCGCAGGGCTCTCCATCACCTCCTGTAATAAATAACCCGGTCCCGGCGAGGCCTGATAAGAGCACTCTTAAAGAGACAGTCGCTCGTAAAGCTTGCAGCAGCTTCTTACAGAATTGAGATGAAAAAAATAAAATAAAATGTTGGATTCAAGGTTCAAAGGTAAATTCGAACTAAAATAATAAGGGAAGCTTTTATATGTCAAAATCATAATAATAAAATATTTATACCCGAAAAATTAAAGTTAGTGTTTTTCCTCCCCGAATTAAATAGGATGAAATTAAAATCTTTACAAACTAGACTAACTAAACTCCTTTCAACTTCCGGAACATAACTTGACTCAGATTCGGTTCGACACTCACCCAGACTGGACCTCCGTCCGCCCAGAGCTCCCTGCCGGCCCTGCAGACTGATCACCCCGCTCTCGAAGGGCCCCGGCGTCCAGGAGGACGTGGCCATCTCCGGGCTCATGTAAGCGTACGGGCTGGAGTAGGACCCCCCCACGGAGCGCACCAGCGCCCCTCCGTACTGGCTCTGGTAGCCGCCGTCCCGCCCGGGGTTGGTGCTGACCGGCGGGCTGTGCGAGTAGGAGAAGCCGTGTGGAGGGTGAGGGCTGCTCGGGACAAAGGAGGAGCCGTCCGCGGCGCTCTGAGCCCAGCCGTGGTGGCCGGCCAGGCCGTGGGACTGGTGGGTCGACTCGCAGGTCTGCAGGTAGGGCAGGGTGGGCAGCATGGCGGGGACCCTGTTGGTGGGGACGTACACCGGGGAGCTGGCCGAGGGGTGGATGTAGTTCCCGGTGTCATGGGTGTACGGGGACTGGTTGGAGGACAGGGCCAGGCTTTGGTACATTCTGAAACTTTTAGCCTTCAGACGAATCGAAGGAAGACAGATGGAGATCCGACTGTCCCCTAACCGGAGAACGTTCCTTTCCTTTTGAACCAGCGGCTCTTCAACAAACTTCTACGGATTCTCCCAACCCACTCTGGCACAAGAAAGCATCCAGAAAAAAAAAGAAAGAAATATTTTGAATACTTAACAAGCAACCAATACCGACCATATTCGTATTAACACAGGACTTCCACTGAAACAGATCATCAGAGTGACAACAGCACAAGAAAGATTTTTTTTTGATTCAGTGCTAAAAAACAAAACAAAACAAAAACTGTTTCACTTCATCCCAAAACTAGATACCAGTACTTTAATTTGGTTAAAATTTAAGAAGGCTTTGAAAAGGCACCTAAATTAGTCGAATTACAGTCGAATTGAAAATGCTCCACTTACTCAATTAAATCAGTTAAATTATTATCTGATTAAGATCCTAACATGGTTTTCTATCATGCTAAAAAAGAAACTGGAAATAATACATTGGTTTGTGATTAAGTCACAAAATATTGAAGAAAGTGACAAGAAAACGTTTCCCCTTCCAAGATGTGCTGCTTCTGCTGCCTCAGGCTCAGCTAAAGATATTCAACTTGAATAAAGTGCACAAAACAGAAAATGTCTCTACCACAGGGCCAATAACAGAGTCCTGCTGAACGCTGCACAAAAATAAAAGAGGAAGACCTGACTGAATCAACATTTTCAGTTCAATTCTGACAAAAATGTTAAGGATTAAATATAATGACAGATGTTAAAGTTGTTTGAATATACGACACATTTTAATGGCTGACATTAACGAGTGTTCAGAACTTGAAATTGGAAAAATGTCCATAAACATCCATAAACAAGTATATATTTCTTTTTTTTGTTTAAAATTTCAATTATATAAATATTTTTTTCTCTTTTTGTAATTTTACAACAACTGAAAATAGAATGTGTTTATATGTTAAATTTTGATATTATTTACCCTATAAATAACAGGCCAGATAGGCCGAAATTACTTCTCACGTGGCTTCGATTTTTTTTTTTTTGATTATTCGATGCGCACAAAAGAAACAAAGATGCATCAGAACATTAATGATCAACAATCATCGATATGCATCAGTCATATTTTACTCTCATCGCCCTTGCTTGACGTGAAACGGATTAAAACGACATTAAGTGCCGCTGCTATCTGTCGAGGCGCAGATAGAGCACAGGTCCTCCGGCCTCATTACATCCCGACAGGAGCGGAAACCGAATCGCAGATCGGTCCACATTTATTTCTCCCCAATTGCAGATTTTATTTTATTTTTCCTTCTTCTATCAATAGAAACTCAAATCGCATAAAAAAAGTTGATAATGGCTCCTGCTTCTCTCCGTTCCCAGGCCTCTCGGAGTATTATCTCACCAGATAAGGACGGTCCGGTGATAAAGCGGTCCGGTTTCCCCCTCAGCAGAGACCCAGCCTCACGAGAGGAGCTCAGCTGGGCAAACCTTGACCACACCACACAGACACGGAGACTCCCCGCAGCTCTATGCTTTTGTGAGTAAAAAAATAAAAAAAAAATAAAAAAATAAATAAAAGTTGGAGATGATGGAACCGAAGTTGCAGCGGTTGGGTGATTCTTCTCGTCCCCTCCTCCCCCTTTCTTGTTTGGATCCGCTGATCGCTGCAGCGCGTCTCTTCCTCTCGGTGTATCTGCAGATAGCTGCTGCCGCTGATAATTTTCGTTAGGGGTGTGCGCCTCTGCGTTCTCCTACTGGAACATTTGTACGGGGGAGAAAAAAAGAAGAAAAAAAAGAAACACGTGACGCAAGCAGCCGCTCTGAGGTCGGCCAAGGTGGGGAGGAGAGGAAAAGGTGGAGGGGGAGGTCCCCTGCAGCGGAGGGCCCAAAGCTCCGCAGTATGGGCGTCAAATAAAGGTCTCCGCTTTCACCAGCGTCCCGGGTTCGCTTTTCAAGCGCTTCATTCTAAATACAGATAATGTTTGTTAATTACAGATTTTGTTAAAGGGATTTTCTTCAACCTCTACAAAGCGACTCAGAACTACGAACCTAGAACAGAGCAAACCGGTTCTAGGTTTGCGAAATTGAAAGATGGCTCTATCGCTGGAAAGTAAAAGTTCTACTTCCTGTTTATATATATATATATATATATATATATATATATATATATATATATATATATATATATATATATATATATATATATATATATATATATATATATATGTATATATATATATATATATATATAATATATATATATATATATATATATATATATATATTATATATATATATATATATATATATATATGTGTGTGTGTGTGAACTTGTTCTCTTTAAGGGCAAAGCAGAGCGATAAGACGCCTGAACAATAACTAACCTCATGCAGAACAAGACAATACAAAGACATATACAAGTTTTATATTATTATTATTATTATTATTATTATTATTATTATTATTATTATTATTATTATTATTATTATTATTATTATTATTTATTCATTTAAATAAATAAATAAATAAACAATGCGTCTAATCTACAATTTAACATCCTCAGAACAAAACCCAACGGTGATTTAATTGGGATAACAAGTTGAGATTGTGTGATGATAATAATAATAATAATAATAATAATAATAATAATAATAATAATAATAATAATAATAACTAAATAATCCAGGCCCAGTGTATTTTCAATTTCTCTTCTTCTCTTCTCTTCTCTTCACCTCTCTTATCTTCACTTCTCTACTCTTCTCTTCTCTTCTCTTCTCTTCTCTTCTCTTCTCTTCTCTTCTCTTCTCTTCTCTTCTCTTCTCTTCTCTTCTTCTCTTCTCTTCTCTTCTTCTCTTCTCTTCTTCTCTTCTCTTCTCTTCTCTTCTCTTCTCTTCTCTTCTCTTCTCTTCTCTTCTCTTCTCTTCTCTTCTCTTCTCTTCTCTTCTCTTCTCTTCTCTTCTTCTCTTCTCTTCTCTTCTCTGAGAACGAGAGGCTCTCTTTGATCGTCCTAATGCTATTAAGTCCCGACTCAGTAAACGCGTCCTGTCCGGGGAGCATTAATTAATTAACGCCTCCTGCACGCCGCTTTATTACATCTGTTTGCTTCTTCTCCTCTTCGGACTGCCGGACGTCTGGCAGCGACGCCAGGAGTCTTTCGCCGCCGAGGCTGAGCGAATTCTATTGGTTGAAAATGAAGCGTTTTAATTATCGCACAGCGGCAAAACACCGGACCAGACAGTCCGAAGCATTCTTTCATCTCTATATAGCCATATACAGGCATATGTATAATTGTCCTTTATTGATCGGTGAGAAAACTCATTTGTGAACATAAAATGTCCTAAAACACTGTAAGCTTCAAATAGATTACCGGAAGGGAAGGTAAAATATAGAAACCAGAAAATCTGTGAAATCCTTAAAGAATACGTTCTTTTTTACAAAGTTATATGTGAAAAAATATTTGCATAAATATTGCACAAAATGGGGATATAATTTCAATACAGACAGACAGACACAGACAAATAGATAGATAGATAGATAGATAGATAGATAGATAGATAGATAGATAGATAGATAGATAGATAGATAGATAGATAGATAGATAGATAGATAGATAGATAGATAGATAGATAGATAGATAGATAGATAGATAGATAGATAGATAGATAGATAGATAGATAGATAGATAGATAGATAGATTCAACATTGATTTTCCCATCAATTAAAGCTTAGATATGTTGGAGAACAAAACAAATGTGTTTTAAAAATATTTAAGGTCTGATAAACTGTTGAACCATTTGGTCTCCTACCTCCTGATGGATTCTGTGCTAAAGTCTCCTCCAGCTCTCACTTCTGTAAAATATTTCAGTTTCGGTCATTTCTGAGCAAAAATAATAGTTTTCAGTTGAACCTCTGGGCGTTCAGTGATGAGTCACAGTGAAGCCAATCAGTTGACTATCTGAACATTTCTAAAGATCGCAGTGTGACATTCAGAAAGTGATTTCCTCTCTACCGAGGTCGTCCCTGAACAGCTCACATGGCAAACGGATGATCAGCTGATCATGACATCTATATCATCCTACACTTTTTTTTTGTTTCTTGAATATAGATCTTTTACACTCGATACAGTTTTTGCTTTTCCCTGCAGGTTTTTTTCTTTCTTTCTTTTTTTTTTCTTTCTTTGTTTGCTTTTGTTCATTATTCATAAAAACACATTGCACAGCATACAGTCAAGCAAAATTGGTGCAAAATGAGAGAAAAAAAAAAATCAAAATAAAAACTGAAAAACCTTCAGAGCACTTTAAAAATTCCAGAAAGGATTGCTTAGTGTAAAGCAATAGTGGTGTTTTAAAAATATGGACTATATCGTAAATTGTAAAAAGAAATAAAAGAGACTGTGGAAGCTAATAGTGGAAACAGAATAGTAGTTATCTTTATTGATCTATAGGAAAACAATCCCATATTTTATTGTGAAAATGCTCCTCAAATGATAAATTTTCTGCTTGGGTATAAATAACAGCTCCCTCCAGTGGTTGCTTTGAGAAAAACAACGACCTCAGAATCACCGCTCTTGAAAGCACAATTTCTTTAAACTGTTTTCTTTGCAGTGCACGTTCTGGTTCATCAGAAATAAAACAAGAGGTGATTAATTTCACGTTGGACGTTTTATTTACAACTTTGATCGCTCTTCATGCTGGAAGAAGATGCTTCTCCCAAGCACTGACTCAAAATGGCCTCCTAGCTGAAATTGTGATTGAAAAAATGTGGCAAATACAGAGAGAAAGGCTCCTAAAACTCAAAACAAGCTCGGAGAAACACAGGATCCGATAGACACAACAGATTAATGTGGCTTCAGCTCATGTTTCCATTTAAATATGTACAATTATTTATTGAAAAGCTTTCTGTAGTACATCACAAACCCCATTATTTGGTATGAAGCGATTATTAAATCCTGCTCTAAACTTTTAAAGCTTCTCCCAAACGGACAATTCATATCGCAAAAGGGAAAAGAGCATTTTCCTTAAAAGGCTAAGCAGCACAATACAGTATGTATATTAACTTGCAGATATGCTGTGTAGAAGGAGTTAAATTACATTTAATTGAATGTAATTTAATTTATAGTTTTTTTTTATATTTTAAGTACTTACATGTATTTTATTTATTTTATGTTATTTTAGACCAAATTTACAAATCATGGTAATACAATTTCAATTGAATTAGATTTTTTTTTTACCTTAATTTGCGTGATTGAGAGTTTAATTTGTGTAAAGTGAAACACAGACATTAAGCTAATTCAATTTTGTTTCTATTTCAATTAGTTTTCCTACAGACTGATTTTATAGAACTTTGCAAAACAGTACAACCAAATACAGAGAGAGCACAGACAATTGCAGGATCAGTCAAAGGCTTTCGATGATGAATCGGCTCCGTCCCCGAGAAAAAAATGTTAATAACAATAAAGTGGCAAAGGAAAATGATGAAATAAATGAACTGTAACAGCTGGAATAAAGAGGATACTTTGTTGGGCAGGATATTTGCTAATATGTTTGCACACATATCCTGTTCATTCTGAGGGTTAAAAATTAATTCCCAAGTTTAAGTACATACATATACAAAAAAAAACAACAAAAAAACAAAGAAAGAAAGAAAAGCAAACATTTAATATGAAAATATGTACAGAATAACCAAAGCTTTCAACTGCAGATTTTATTTTCCATATTCTATTTCTAAATGCAATCACAAAACATTTTGCTCCCTGAGAGAGAGAAGCTGTGAGGAAGGTTTAGCACAGGGAGTAATTGTGCTCTCTCTGTGCTGGGAGCCTGATAGCTGCCTTATGGATGAGGTGATGGTTGAGGGCCTACTCCAGGGCCGCTTCGCTCTGCTCCCCCCCCTCCCTGGTCAGTCTGTGGTTATGTCAATAACAAACTGGGACTGAGCGATCCCTCTGCAGGCCGCCTATCTGCTGTTTATGTCCGTTTTTGCTCATGTTTCTGCTGTTTGGCTGATAGCTCCATCCACCCGGGGAGGCATGGTGCGTGGAGAGAAGTGCCTTTTCACTTTGATCACCCTCGAATGCGACGCCACTGTCCTTTATGGCTGCATTCTTTTCGGCAGGAATGGAATTTCAGCCTCTGTCTTGGTTTTACATACACAAGGCTGCAAGATAAGTGAGGAATTTCCCAAAGGTATTTATTGTCAATGAGGGACAAGTTTGTTTGGACAGAGTTTGTGCTGTCTGCCTGTCTGTCTTGTTTTAAAGCTTTTTCTCAAATTTCTTGTCAGCTGGGCAAATTGAAGCTGATCACTCCTGATAAGACCACATCCACTCTTCATTCATCACATTATCAGCCCCAAAACCATAACGAGCTGTTGGAAGAGATGGGTTTTATCGACGGTGTGTGCAGAGGCTAACCGACAGGAGACAGGAGAGAAGCTCAGATAGCAGCTGATCCCAGGTCTGCAGGACAGATCCAAGCTGCTTTTCTGATTGTTTTCTGTGAGCAGCTCAGACTGATGAGTGTAACGACTTGTAGGTCAGGTAAACGGGGCCAAAACTATATTTTGTGTTGGGTAAATGCATTTGAATGCCAGCCTGCCCATTGCCTTTCTGTGCAGTTCCACTTGATTCTCATCTCCCTTCAGTGCTCTGTCTGGGATTTCTCCAATGGAGCTGGATTTATCAGGACGCAAATGTTAGTGATTGGGTAAAATCAGATCCAATCATTTAAAACTGAAACAGAGGCCAAGTTATAAGAAATTATTTCTCAATAGGCGAGGGTACAGAGTCACTGTTAATGTCTTATGCAAAAGTAAAACTGATTTTATTTCACCTTGTGCACTGCTATCTTCAATGTCATATTATACCTGTGTCATTTGAGGTCATTTTCGACGTGTTAGTATACTATGCATCTTTTGAGGTCATAATTGACGTCATAGTACACAGTGGGTCGTTTGAGGTCGTTTTCAACATCAAAGTAGGCTAAACTATGTGTCGTTTCAGGTCATTTTTGAATCAGTATTTTATGCAACGATTGAGGTCAATTTTGATGTCATTGGATACCATACATCCTTTGAGGTAATTTTCAATGTCTTAGTATACTATGTTTGAGGTTTGAGGTCATTTTCAACATCATAGTAGGCAATACTATGCATACTTTGAGGTAATTTTCGACGTCTTAGAATACTATGTGCCATTTGAGGTCATTTTCCAATTAAATTTCCTCCACACTCACTCCCTTTTTGTCCACAAATGGTCAGATTGACCCCATGTGCTCTTTTATTTGTTTCATTTTTCTTCTTTTTCAGACTGTCGTTGAGTTAGGACTGGTTAAAGATGAAATTCAAATGACCTCTCCAATCAAACAGAGTCCATCAGACTACCAGGTGTGAAAACACCCATAAACACCACAGCCTACATGAATTTTGCATTGTAGGTTAAACTAGAAAATTCCTGAAGAAATTTAACTGGGGCCTGCCAAAGTGTGCCCGTCGGTTTGGACCCAGCGTTCTGATGCTAACAATTTGCATCAATGCTAAAGAAAGCTGCAATGTAATCAATAGAATCACAAGAATGTTAAGTAAACTGGACATGCACCATTCAGTATGATAAAGTAAGTGTATTAGCTAAAATGAGCAAAAAGCTAATGTTAGCGTGAATGCTCTCAGTAGCATGTGGGATATTATTAGAATGTTCTCTGTAATTTACTTAATTCCTTCAGAATACTAAATATGGCAGATAAGTAAGAAAAATAGGTAATAGCTTCTTTAAGCTAAAAGGCTAATGCTAATGAACTGCCTTGCTACGCAAGGCAGCTCCCTAACCTGAGAGAACCAGATAATGCAGAATGATATCATTGCACCGCCTATGGCGGTGCACTATTCAGAGGGGCATATTGAGGCTTTTATTTTGAAATTCGCAGTAAGCTTCATATTAAATGCCCACACTAATCCAGTGTCTAAGAGTGCTTTGGATAAACCAATCACGTCAAGCAAAAATGAGCAAATATATGATGTAAAAATTGCCAAGGCTTTTATTTTGAAATTTTCAGTAAGCATCATAAGAAATGGTCAATGTAATCCCATGTGTAACAGTGAATGTGTTAAATCGTTTCTATAATGCTCAAAACACAAGTAGTTCTAAAGGCCAGCTCAGTCCTCCTCTGTAGTAACTGACAGTTCCACCATGTTGTAGTTCTAACCTTCAGTCTTTGTAGTTCTAAAGAGCAGCTCAACTGTCATGAGAATGAAACACACAGGGAGAGATGGAATCCTAATAGTTTTAAGCAGTTAGTTTTTCTGATCAAAGCAGGCCAAACATATCTTTACCTAAGTGTTGCCAATAGCATGTGGGGTATCATTAGAATGTTTTCTGTAATTGATTTACTCAATTCAGTATATTTAAAATGACTAATAAGTAAGTAAAATAGCTAATAGTTTATTTAAGGTAAAAGTCTTATCTTAATGATCTGCCTTGCTGCGCAAGGCAGATCCCTAACCTGAGAGAAGAATATAAAGCATTCTAATATTATTGCATCGCCTTACGGCGATGCATTAACCTGAGGGCAATATGAAGGCTTTTATTTTGAAAAATAAACATAAGCTTCATATTAAATGCACACACTAATCCAATGCCTAACAGTGTTTGGGTTAAATTCCTTATTTACTGGCCTAAACAGCCAGTAGTTCTAAATGGAAGCTCTGTTTTAACTGAGTGTTAGTTAGAACTACAGATATGGTGTTCTGATAGTCCTATTTATTATCATTAGGTCAAAGGTTAATGCCATTGCACTGGCTTGCTGTGCAAGCCAGTGCCATAACCTGAGAGGAAAAGATAATATAGGCAGAGATTTTTGCAGCGCCTTACGGCGCTGCACTCACCTGACAGAGATATTGGGGCTTTTATTGGGAAATTTCCATTAAGCTTTATTTAAAAATTACACATTAATCCTGTGTGTAACAATGGTTTGTTAAAATCAGTTATAAAATGCCCAAAACACAAGTAGTTCTAAAGGCCAGCTCATTCCAGAGTGTCCTCCCATAAATCAGCTGCTCTGGCCCCATGTGTTCCGTTGCTATGGTAATGGATCAGCTGCTAACTGTCATGTCTGTGTGAGACAGAAAGGGGGGAAAAAAATTCTATCTTTGTGAGACACCCAGCCAATTAATATGGCAAAAGCACTCCGAACAAACCTTTGCCGTTCAGGAACCGTAATACATATTTGAAAACCGTTTGAAGCGTATAAGAGAGCTATTTGTCGTCTCCGATAGTACCGCAATTCATATTTTTACCTCATTCACAGTAATTGCAGTGATGAGACAAAAAATAGTGCAGAAACTTTTCAGAAATACATGGAAGTCAATCTGGGAGAGCGTCAGTTACCCTGTCCCATGATTTCACTCTGAAGCACCTTGACAGAAAACCGTAAATGCTAGAGAAATATCAAACACATTTTACCGGAGCAGGCATGCGTATCAATGTCATGACCGAGTTTGATACAAATCGGGCGATATTTGTGGGTGTGATGGCGATTTCAAAATTGCTTTGGGGTCAAAAATCTGCTTAAATTCTCACTCTAAAAAAGCGGCAGTTGGTGTCAGTTATGCTCTGCGTTTCGGCAGTTGGAAATTTAGCTCGTTTTTCGCTTTTTACGTCGCCATCGTAAGTCCGATTCCTTATAAAAGTAATAGCACCCCTCCCGGGATCGAGCCGCACGTTTTGATACCACTTTTGTGGCTGGGCTCGCAGCGGTACGAGCCGCATTAACGGTGGCGGAAGAAAAATAAATAAAGATACTAGAAAATTCCTGAAGAAATTTAACTGGGGCCTGCCAAAGTGTGCCCGTCGGTTTGGACCCAGCGTTGTGATGCTAAGAATTAGCATCAATGCTAAAGAAAGCTGCAATGTAATCAATAGAATCAATAGAATCACAATAATGTTAAGTAAACTGGACATGCACCATTCAGTATGATAAAGTAAGTGTATTAGCTAAAATGAGCAAAAATGCTAATGTTAGCGTGAATGCTCTCAGTAGCATGTGGGACATTATTAGAATGTTCTCTGTAATTTACTTAATTCCTTCAGAATACTAAACATGGCAGATAAGTAAGAAAAATAGGTAATAGCTTATTTAAGCTAAAAGGCTATTGCACTATTCAGAGGGGCATATTGAGGCTTTTATTTTGAAATTTGCAGTAAGCTTCATATTAAATGCCCACACTAATCCAGTGTCTAAGAGTGCTTTGGATAAACCAATCACGTCAAGCAAAAATGAGCAAATATATGATGTAAAAATTGCCAAGGCTTTTATTTTGAAATTTTCAGTAAGCGTCATGAGAAATGGTCAAACTCATCCCATGTGTAACAGTGATTGTGTTGAATCGGTTCTATAATGCTCAAAACACAAGTAGTTCTAAAGGCCAGCGCAGACCTCCTCTGTAGTAACTGACAGTTCCACCATGTTGTAGTTCTAACCTTCAGTCTTTGTAGTTCTAAAGAGCAGCTCAACTGTCATGAGAATGAAAAACACAGGGAGAGATGGAATCCTAATAGTTTTAAGCAGTTAGTTTTTCTGATTAATAAGTAAGAAAAATAGCTAATAGTTTATTTAAGATAAGACTAATAAAGCATTCTAATATTATTGCATCGCCTGACGGCGATGCATTATTGTTCTGATAGTCCTATTTAATATCATTAGGTCAAAGGTTAATGCCATTGCACTGGCTTGCTGCGCAAGCCAGTGCCATAACCTGAGAGAAGAATATAAAGCATTCTAATATTATTGCATCGCCTTACGGCGATGCATTAACCTGAGGGCAATATGAAGGCTTTTATTTTGAAAAAAAAACATAAGCTTCATATTAAATGCCCACACTAATCCAACAGTGTTTGGGTTAAATCTCTTATTTACTGGCCTAAACAGCCAGTAGTTCTAAATGGAAGCTCTGTTTTAACTGAATGTTAGTTAGAACTACAGATATGGTGTTCTGATAGTCCTATTTATTATCATTAGGTCAAAGGTTAATGCCATTGCACTGGCTTGCTGCGCAAGCCAGTGCCATAACCTGAGAGGAAAAGATAATATAGGCAGAGATTTTTGCCTATATTAAAAATCTCTGTCAGGTGCACTCACCTGACAGAGATATTGGGGCTTTTATTGGGAAATTTCCATTAAGCTTTATTTAAAAATTACACACTAATCCTGTGTGTAACAATGGTTTGTTAAAATCTGTTATAAAATGCCCAAAACACAAGTAGTTCTAAAGGCCAGCTCATTCCAGAGTGTCCTCCCATAAATCAGCTGCTCTGGCCTCATGTGTTCCGTTGCTATGGTAATGGATCAGCTGCTAACTGTCATGTGTGTTTGAGACAGAAAGGGGGAGAAAAAATTCTATCTTTGTGAGACACCCAGCCAATTAATATGGAAAAAGCACTCCGAACAAACCTTTGCCGTTCAGGAACCGTAATACATATTCAAAAACCGTTTGAAGCGTATAAGAGGGCTATTTGTCGTCTCCGATAGTACCGCAATTCATATTTTTACCTCATTCACAGTAATTGCAGTGATGAGACAAAAAATTGTGCAGAAACTTTTCAGAAATACATGGAAGTGAATCAGGGAGAGCGTCAGTTACCCTGTCCCATAATTTCACTCTGAAGCACCTTGACAGAAAACCGTAAATGCTAGAGAAATATCGAACACATTTTACCGGAGCAGGCACGCGTATCAATGTCATGACAGAGTTTGATACCAATCGGGCGATATTTGTGGGCGTGACGGCGATTTCAAAATCGCTTTGGGGTCAAAAATCTGCTTAAATTCTCACTCTAAAAAAGCGGCAGTTGGTTTCAGTTATGCTCTGCGTTTCGGCAGTTGGAAATTTTGCTCGTTTTTCGCTTTTTACGTCGCCATCGTAAGTCCGATTCCTTATAAAAATAATAGCACCCCTCCCGGGACCGAGCCGCACGTTTTGATACCACTTTTGTGGGTGGGCTCGCAGCGGTGCGAGCCGCATTCCGGGTGACGGAAGAATAATAAATAATACTTAAAGAGACATTCTATTGGGTGTAGAACAATAGGTGCCTGCCATGCAATGCATGGAGGCAGTGACTGACTTGCTTCGCAAGTCAGTCACTGCTCTCCTTATGCATTGCTATGGGCAGGCCCCAACTAGAAAATTCCTGAAGAAATTTAACTGGGGCCTGCCAAAGTGTGCCCGTCGGTTTGGACCCAGCGTTCTGATGCTAAGAATTTGCATCAATGCTAAGCTTAAAAACTTCCAAAGAACCATGTGGAGAATCACAAGAATGTTGACTAACATGGACATGCACGATTCAGCATGATAATCAGCTCACTAGCATGTTGTCTATACTTGACTTACACCATTAAGTATACTAAACATGGCTAAAAAGACAAAAAAATACCCAATAGCTTATTTAAGATAAAATGCTAATGCTAATGAACTGCCTTGCTGCGCAAGGCAGTTCCCTAACCTGAGAGAAGAATATAAAGCATTCTAATATTATTGCATCGCCTTACGGCGATGCATTAACCTGAGGGTCATATTCAGGCTTTTATTTTGAAATTTGCAGTAAGCTTCATATTAAATGCCCACACTAATCCAGTGTCTAAGAGTGCTTTGGATAAACCAATCACGTCAAGCAAAAATGAGCAAATATATGATGTAAAAAATTGCCAAAACTTTTATTTTGAAATTTTCAGTAAGCATCATAAGAAATGGTCAAACTCATCCCATGTGTAACAGTGAATGTGTTAAATCGTTTCTATAATGCTCAAAACACAAGTAGTTCTAAAGGCCAGCTCAGACCTCCTCTGTAGTAACTGACAGTTCCACCATGTTGTAGTTCTAACCTTCAGTCTTTGTAGTTCTAAAGAGCAGCTCAACTGTCATGAGAATGAAACACACAGGGAGAGATGGAATCCTAATAGTTTGAAGCAGTTAGTTTTTCTGATCAAAGCAGGCCAAACATATCTTTACCTAAATGCTGCCAATAGCAGGTGGGGTATCATTTGAATGTTGTCTGTAACTGACTTACTCAATTCAGTATATTTAAAATGACTAATAAGTAAGAAAAATAGCTAATAGTTTATTTAAGGTAAAAGTCTTATCTTAATTGACTGCCTTGCTGCGCAAGGCAGATCCCTAACCTGAGAGAAGAATATAAAGCATTCTAATATTATTGCATCGCCTTACGGCGATGCATTAACGTGAGGGCAATATGAAGGCTTTTATTTAAAAAAATAAACATAAGCATCATATTAAATGCCCACACTATGGCGTTTTGGTCGTCCTATTTATTATCATTAGGTCAAAGGTTAATGCCATTGCATCATTAGAATGTTTTCTGTAATTGATTTACTCCATTCAGTATATTTAAAATGACTAATAAGTAAGAAAAATAGCTAATAGTTTATTTAAGATAAGACTAATAAAGCATTCTATCATTATTGTTCTGATTGTCCTATTTAATATCATTAGGTCAAAGGTTAATGCCATTGCACTGGCTTGCTGCGCAAGCCAGTGCCATAACCTGAGAGGAAAAGATAATATAGGCAGAGATATTGGGGCTTTTATTGGGAAATTTCCATTAAGCTTTATTTAAAATTGACACATAATCCTGTGTGTAACAATGGTTTGTTAAAATCAGTTATAAAATGCCCAAAAACCAAGTAGTTCTAAAGGCCAGCTCATTCCAGAGTGTCCTCCCATAAATCAGCTGCTCTGGCCTCATGTGTTCCGTTGCTATGGTAATGGATCAGCTGCTAACTGTCATGTCTGTGTGAGACAGAAAAAGGGGAAAAAAATTCTATCTTTGTGAGACACCCAGCCAATTAATATGGAAAAAGCACTCCGAACAAACCTTTGCCATTCAGGAACCGTAATACATATTTGAAAACCGTTTGAAGCGTATGAGAGGGCTATTTGTCTTCTCCGATAGTACCGCAATTCATATTTTTACCTCATTCACAGTAATTGCAGTGATGAGACAAAAAATTGTGCAGAAACTTTTGAGAAATACATGGAAGTCAATCTGGGAGAGCGTCAGTTACCCTGTCCCATAATTTCACTCTGAAGCACCTTGACAGAAAACCGTAAATGCTAGAGAAATATCGAACACATTTTACCGGAGCAGGCACGCGTATCAATGTCATGACCGAGTTTGATACCAATCGGGCGATATTTGTGGGCGTGACAGCGATTTCAAAATCGCTTTGGGGTCAAAATCTGCTTAAATTCTCACTCTAAAAAGCGGCAGTTGGTGTCAGTTATGCTCTGCGGCAGTTGGAAATTTTGCTCGTTTTTCGCTTTTTACGCCGCCATCGTAAGTCCGATTCCTTATAAAATAATAGCACACCTGCCGGATCGGGCCGCACGCTTTGATACCACTTTTGTGGGTGGGCTCGCAGCGGTGCGACGCATTCGGTTGACGGAAGAATAATAAATAATAATATATAAAGAGGCGTTCTATTGGGTGTAGAACAATAGGTGTTCCTGCCATGTAATGGGAGCAGTAGTGACTGACTTGCTTCGCAAGTCAGTCACTGCTCTCCTTATGCATTAGCTATGGGCAGGCCCCAACTAGAAAATTCCTGAAGAAATTTAACTGGGGCCTGCCAAAGTGTGCCCGTCGGTTTGGACCCAGCGCCAGGATGCTAAGAATTTGCATCAATGCTAAAGAAAGCTGCAATGTAATCAATAGAATCACAAGAATGTTAAGTAAGCTGGACATGCAACATTCAGTATGATAAAGTAAGTGTATTAGCTAAAATGAGCAAATATGCTAATGTAAGCATAAATACTTTCAGTAGCATGTGGAGTATCATTAGAATGTTTACTGTCATTTACTTACTCCATAAAGTATACTAAACTTGGCTAATAAGTCTGAAAATAGAAAATAGCTTATTTAAGCTAAAGGCTAATGAAATGAACTGCTGCAAGGCAGTTCCCTAACCTCGGATAAACAGATAATGCAGAATGATATCATTGTACTACGGCGTGCACTGTCCAGAGGGGCATTTTGAGGCTTTTATTTTGAAATTTGCAGTAAGCTTCATATTAAATGCCCACACTAATCCAATGTGTAAGAGTGCTTTGGATAAACCAGTCACATAAAGCCAAAAAGAGCAATTACATGATGTAAAAATTCCCAAAGCTTTTATTTTGAAATTTTTGTTAAGCTTCATTTGAAAGGGTCAAAGTCATCCCATGTGTAACAGTCATTGATTAAATCAGTCATATAACGCTCAAAAAAGCAATGACCTGATGTAAAAATTTTCAAGGGCTTTTATTTTGAAATTTTCAGTAAGCTTCATTTCAAAGGGCTAGACTCATCCCATGTATAACAGTGACTGGGTTAAATGAGTTATATACAGCCCATAGCAGCAAGTTGTTCTAAAGGCCAGCTCAGTCCTCCTCTGTTTTAACTGAACTACTAGTTCAACTACAGTGATGCGATTTGTAGTCCCTAAGCAGCTCTCCTGCTCTGGGTTCCGTTGCCATGGTAAATAATCCTCTGCCAGCTGTGAGGAGACATCCAGGGGAGACAATTCTCTGTTTGAGCCAGCCAGTTTGACTAAAAAGCATTGCAAAAACTGTTTCCCTGCTCGGGAACCGTAATACATATTCGAAAACCGCTTGAAGCATATGAGAGGGCTATTTGTCGCCCACATAGTCCCGCCATTCATATCTCTACCTCACAGTATTAACAGCGATGAGATAAAAAAGTGTGTGCCAAGGTCTGAAATTTTTCAGAAATACATGGAAGTGAATCAGTGAGATCTGTCTGCTACCCTGGCGCATGACTTTGCTCTGAAGCACCTGGAGAGAAAACTGTAAGCGCTTAGATAATTTTTTGAAAACATTTGACCGGAGCAGGCAGGCATCAATGTCATGACCAAGTTTGATACCAATCATGCAATATTTGTGAGCGTGAGGGCGAGTTAAAAAATGATTTGGGGTCAAAATGTCGCTTCTGACTCTCACTCTAGAGGAGCAGCTTCACACTCTGATTTTTCCAAAAATCAAAAACTTTGGGTCGCTTAGAAAGAAGTTGTGGACAAACCATAATTCATATTGATGTGCTGTCTTCACTTTAAAAGAGATCACGGACGATCTACAAAATGAAGTTTGAATGGCGTTTCTACATGAAGTTATGACGACACAGAAAATCCTCAAAATAGGGTATTTTTTAAGATTTAGAGGTTGCCTCGTCCCCTTGACGATTTGATTTCACCTGGTGAGCTCATAGTCGTTTTTTTTTTTACGTCGCCATGGTAACTCCAAATCCCACCAAAAGTAATAGCTCCAATGCCGGGTTCGAGTCATGACGCTTTGATACCACTTTTGTGGGTGGGCTCAAGCACGACGAAAATTAACGGAGACGGAAGAAAAATAATAATAAAGAGGCATTCTATTGGGTGTAGAACAATAGGTGCCTGCACATGCATGTGACTGACTTGCTTTGCAAGTCAGTCACTGCTCTCCTTATGCATTGCTATGGGGCAGGCCCCAATAAAGAGGCGTTCTATTGGGTGTAGAACAATAGGTTCCTGCCCATGCAATGCATGGAGGCAGTGACTGACTTGCTTCGCAAGTCAGTCACTGCTCTCCTTATGCATTGCTTTGGGGCCTGCCCCATAGCAATGCATAAAATTCCTGAAGAAATTTAACTGGGGCCTGCCAAAGTGTGCCCGTCGGTTTGGACCCAGCGTTCTGATGCTAAGAATTTGCATCAATGCTAAGCTTAGCTGAATGGTAGTCAATAGCCCTTGGAGAGTCACAAGCATGTTGACTAACATGCACTTGCACCATTCAGTATGTTGAAATTAGTGTATTAGCTCAAGTTAGCCAAAAGGCTAATGTAAGCATAAATACTTTCAGTAACATGTGGGGTATCATTAGAATGTTCTCTGTAAGTTACTTACTCCATTAAGTATACTAAACATGGCTAATAAGACAGAAAAATAGGTAAAAGCTTATTTAAACTATAAGGCTAATGCTAATGAACTGCCTTGCTGTGCAGATAATGCAGAATCATATTAGTGTTAGTTAGTACTACAGCTATGGAGTATTAGGTCAAAGGTTTTTGAAATTTGCAGTAAGCTTCATATTAAATGCCCACACTAATCCAATGTGTAAGAGTGCTTTGGTTAAACCAGTCACATAAAGCCAAAAATGAGCAAATATATGATGTAAAAATTGCCAAGGCTTTTATTTTGAAATTTTCAGTAAGCATCATAAGAAATGGTCAAACTCATCCCATGTGTAACAGTGAATGTGTTAAATCGTTTCTATAATGCTCAAAACACAAGTAGTTCTAAAGGCCAGCTCAGTCCTCCTCTGTAGTAACTGACAGTTCCACCATGTTGTAGTTCTAACCTTCAGTCTTTGTAGTTCTAAAGAGCAGCTCAACTGTCATGAGAATGAAACACACAGGGAGAGATGGAATCCTAATAGTTTGAAGCAGTTAGTTTTTCTGATCAAAGCAGGCCAAACATATCTTTACCTAAATGCTGCCAATAGCATGTGGGGTATCATTTGAATGTTGTCTGTAACTGACTTACTCAATTCAGTATATTTAAAATGACTAATAAGTAAGAAAAATAGCTAATAGTTTATTTAAGGTAAAAGTCTTATCTTAATTGACTGCCTTGCTGCGCAAGGCAGATCCCTAACCTGAGAGAAGAATATAAAGCATTCTAATATTATTGCATCGCCTTACGGCGATGCATTAACCTGAGGGCAATATGAAGGCTTTTTTTTTGAAAAATAAACATAAGCATCATATTAAATGCCCACACTATGGCGTTTTGGTCGTCCTATTTATTATCATTAGGTCAAAGGTTAATGCCATTGCATCATTAGAATGTTTTCTGTAATTGATTTACTCCATTCAGTATATTTAAAATGACTAATAAGTAAGAAAAATAGCTAATAGTTTATTTAAGATAAGACTAATAAAGCATTCTAATATTATTGCATCGCCTTACGGCGATGCATTATTGTTCTGATTGTCCTATTTAATATCATTAGGTCAAAGGTTAATGCCATTGCACTGGCTTGCTGCGCAAGCCAGTGCCATAACCTGAGAGGAAAAGATAATATAGGCAGAGATTTTTTCAGCGCCTTACGGCGCTGCACTCACCTGACAGAGATATTGGGGCTTTTATTGGGAAATTTCCATTAAGCTTTATTTAAAATTACACACTAATCCTGTGTGTAACAATGGTTTGTTAAAATCAGTTATAAAATGCCCAAAACACAAGTAGTTCTAAAGGCCAGCTCATTCCAGAGTGTCCTCCCATAAATCAGCTGCTCTGGCCTCATGTGTTCCGTTGCTATGGTAATGGATCAGCTGCTTACTGTCATGTGTGTTTGAGACAGAAAGGGGGAGAAAAAATTCTATCTTTGTGAGACACCCAGCCAATTAATATGGAAAAAGCACTCCGAACAAACCTTTGCCGTTCAGGAACCGTAATACATATTTGAAAACCGTTTGAAGCGTATAAGAGGGCTATTTGTCTTCTCCGATAGTACCGCAATTCATATTTTTACCTCATTCACAGTAATTGCAGTGATGAGACAAAAAATTGTGCAGAAACTTTTCAGAAATACATGGAAGTGAATCAGGGAGAGCGTCAGTTACCCTGTCCCATGATTTCACTCTGAAGCACCTTGACAGAAAACCGTAAATGCTAGAGAAATATCGAACACATTTTACCGGAGCAGGCATGCGTATCAATGTCATGACCGAGTTTGATACCAATCGGGCGATATTTGTGGGCGTGACGGCGATTTCAAAATCGCTTTGGGGTCAAAAATCTGCTTAAATTCTCACTCTACTGGAGCGTCAGTTGGTTTCAGTTATGCTCTGCGTTTCGGCAGTTGGAAATTTTGCTCGTTTTTCGCTTTTTACTTCGCCATCTTAAGTCCGATTCCTTATAAAAATAATAGCACACCTGCCGGGAACGGGCCGCACGTTTTGATACCACTTTTGTGGGTGGGCTCGCAGCGGTGCGAGCCGCATTCCGGTTGACGGAAGAAGAAGTTAAGAATAAAGAGGCGTTCTATTGGGTGTAGAACAATAGGTGCCTGCCATGCAATGCATGGAGGCAGTGACTGACTTGCTTCGCAAGTCAGTCACTGCTCTCCTTATGCATTGCTATGGGGCAGGCCCCAATAATAAAGAGGCGTTCTATTGGGTGTAGAACAATAGGTTCCTGCCCATGCAATGCATGGAGGCAGTGACTGACTTGCTTCGCAAGTCAGTCACTGCTCTCCTTATGCATTGCTATGGGGCAGGCCCCAATAAAGAGACATTCTATTGGGTGTAGAACAATAGGTGCCTGCCATGCAATGCATGGAGGCAGTGACTGACTTGCTTCGCAAGTCAGTCACTGCTCTCCTTATGCATTGCTATGGGGCAGGCCCCAATAAATCTTTTCATTCTTTGGGAAGGTTTAATTTTCCAGTAGACATCAGATTAACACAACCGCATCCTCATCATCATCATCATCATCATCATCATCATCATCATCATCATCATCATCATCATCATCATCAGTATGAACACTTAAAAAATGGACGCATAAATTCCTGGACCGTGTTTTTAACCTTCAGCTTGCCGTCAGAAAATGATGGGGAGGACCATCACGTAATCTCATTCTGCAGGCAAATCGTTCACTAATTCTTTCCTTACATGACATTAATCACCATTTTCTGCCATTTTCCAGACCACCAGCCCGGCCGAGCTTCAGTGGGGCTCACTGATGTCATGTTTCCGCTCCATACAGCAGTCGGGCCGTCCCAACAATGTGAACCTTCTCATGTGCTATCCCAGCCGCAGACCTCCACCAGAAACAGTGTACACGAGCAGCAGATAGAGAGGGAGGAAGGAAGGATTTAAAGGCATACAAGGCCCAAGCCTGTGGAGCGCTGCTCAGTGGGGAATGTGAAGTAGGAGTCAGCCTAATCTCCAGCACCCATAAGAGACTGGCTCCTGTCTGCCTGACTGCCACTGCCATATCTGTGTTTCATTTCAGCCTGTCAGGTCCTATCTGGCTGCCCTGAAAACTGCTTCTGCCGGCTTCAGGATCCCCTGGAAGTATGCAGAGGATCTTGACTATTTATGTGTGGTTATTTGCGTTAATAAATTGCCTTATATATACATGTGTTGTTGCACGGAAATTTTGATTTTCCTTTTTGTAAACTTTCAAAAATAAAATCACCAGTGTTAAGGTATTACAATTTGCAAACATAACACAATACAATTAAATGTTAAAGACAAATTTGAGCACACAAACAAGGTGGAAGCAAAAAAAAAAAAAAAAAAAAGCAGAACAACAACAAAAAAACATACAAACATTTCATAACTTAATTTCACAGCACTGAAAGCTTTTGGAAATAGTTTTAACTTATTCAAAATCATTTCTAATTCAAGAGATTTAGCAAGAAACTAGAAACTAGAAACAACCAATCAGAGTCAGGAGGCGTGTCTTAGCCTTGTCAGTCACCCTCCATGTAGAGCTGCTACTCATTTAAATACAGTTTATTTAAATCACAACAAATTCCTTGCCCCCCTTTTCCTCCACTTGCTTTCTGCTACAGCTAGCATAGCCTGTCATGAATGCTAGGGCTAGCCAGCCTTGGCATGATGGTGTATGAATAGATTTCCTATAATGGTAAGTTGTTTCTATTCTTTTAGCACATCTTGCAGAGACTACATGAGATTGATTGACAGCGCTAAGTCCCTCCTCCTGGCTCTGATTGGTTGTTTTGATCGGGAGCGGTTCACTTCTTCAGATGGCAATAATAGAACAGGGAGGAAGTGGAGGCGATTATCTGTTTCCCAACATACTGTCACAACATGGCGACACCATGTTATATAATGCAGTTTTAATTGCCTTTCCTTTTCATATTTTTCCCCATTTGTCATCTGAGCTGCATCTGTGGCTCTCTATTCTCTTTCGACTCCATTCTCCACTCCATCTCCAGGTGAGATTTTTGGGAAAAACCTTAGAGAACACAAGCAGCCTCTAGCTTGCCACCAGGTGTGGAAAACACAAGGAGAAAAACCTAAAGCAATAGAAAAATTGACAGAGGGCTAGAAGATACTATACAGGTTGACATTCAGATGTAGAATGACTGGCTGCACTAGTTCCATATCATGCAACTGTTGCCACCACTTCCCCGTCCTCCATCCAAGATCATGCAGACCATCACCTTTCAGGTTTATTTCCTACATTTACATCCAGCATCAAGAAGGTGTACTCAAAACAACTTTTAGAGCATTAAATTAAGCTTCAGTTAAAGCCTGGGATTCCACACCGGCCTGTCCTGTGCAGTGATCCCGTCCCACGAGTTCCATCGTATCTGATAACGCTGAATGCAATTACTTGTCATTACTCAATTTAATCCTCTGCAGGTTGAGCCTTTTCTTTTGTCCAAACAATGATGAAGAGTTAAATAGGGTGTGAAACATCTTGCTTTCCCCAAAGCACCATAAAAGGCTAATTTACACAGATCATTTACCTACAGTTCAGCCTCACAGCCAGCTGTCACTTCTGCTGCAAACAGAGGTTCCCATCATCAGAGACAAAACCAAAGGAGACACGTACAGGTACTTTCCGCACGCTTGCCTATATTCCATAACCAATTTGGTTTTTTTCTGGCATCAGTGACATTTTTTTATGTATTTTGTTGCCTGCTGGTGTCCAGAACAACTGGACCATGTTGTTCTGATTTGGAGCTTGCTACTTTGAGAAGACAAACACCGATATGGGTCAGAGGAGACAAACCGAAGACGCACAGACGACTGATAATCCATGTTTGTGCATGTGTTAGAGTGCAGGACTATTGACTGATATCTGTGGACAATAGGATGCGATCAGTCACCTGACAACGCCGACATAATGTTTGTTTACCCATAAATGATGGAGTGAAGACAAAATATTCTGAAGACAATCGAAAACAGCAAAAAAAAAACAAAACACTTTACATCAGGAGTATCACTGTGTTTCCAAAGGGCTGAGCTTAAATAACTAAAACGAATATAGACCCACAAAGTCAACCAATCTTTTTCAATATTTTTGCACTCTCCCTCTCTTACTATTAATATTACTACCCTGGTCAGTTGAAAAGTGCCTCTGTGCTCCTTAAAAAGAGGTAAACTCTTTGGGAACATGATAGATAACATCGGTGATGCAATGTTTTACAGGTCACTTGTGTGTTAAGTAAGAGCAGATTCAGATAGAAAATTAGTTTGGCTAAAATAACTTTCTAAATATAAACAAAATAATATTTAAAAACTTGACATGAGTACAACCTTGACCTGAAATGTAACAGGTAGTCTAATTTCAAATGAACAAGTTGTTGGTGAATGTGTAAATATTTGCTGTTTTTATAGATTGATGTGAAATATTTAGTCAGGTCTAGTTTTACTGCTACGCCTAATCGCACGCCTACTAGGGTGTAGGACTAGTAGGTGGACTTAATTCTATGTAAGTCCATGTTTACATATTTATGAAGCACATTATGCTACATTTAACCCCAACTTACATTTTTTTTACATCTAAAATGTCTTCCTTCAGGTTTCACCCTTTGCTCTATGCTGCAAAGGTTTGTTTTATACATATTTTACTTTTGTTACATAAAAACCTTTACTGTTTGAATGTTATTTGTCACTGAAGGGACAGTTTGACACTTTGTTTAGCACCGACTGCTGTTGTTACAAAGTCAAAGTTCATTCACTTCTCAGCACATTCAAAGCGTTTACAGCTACAGAATCTCATGTCCTCTGCAAATTACTTCTTAAATATCTTTTCGAATACATAAATTGGGTAGCACGGTTGCTTTGCAGCAAGAAGGTCGTGGGTTTGATTCCCGGCCCGGGGTCTTTCGGCATGGAGTTTGAATCGTCTCCCTGTGCATGGTGGGTTCTCTCTCCTCCCACAGTCCAAAAACTTGATTGTCAGGTTGACTGGTCTCTCTAAATTCTCCTTAGGTGAGTGTGTGTGTGTGTGTGTGTGTGTCAATGATTGTTTGTCCTGTCTGACTCTGTGTTGTTCTGTGATGGACTGGCAATTTTGTAAGATTTTTATTCAACAATACTAATTAATTATTTGCCATTGGTAAACCAGGTGATTGCTAATGGCTGCTGCCACTAGTCTGGAGGAGCCGTATGGTGGATAGAGCTGGAGGCTAAAGCTCCAAGGTGGAGCTTTGGGAAAATAGGTGGTGCTTTGTATGAGCAGGCGTTAAAGCTGGAGTTTATAACTTATAAAAAAATGTTTCTTACATCTTTGTTAAACGATCACTATGTCCTGATAGTACATTATGAGACAGATAATCTGTGAAAAAAAAAACAACTAAATTCTGCTCCTATATCTTTATGCAGCAGAATTAAGTTTACCATACGCCTCCACAAACAAATCTAAGTTTCTAGACCAATAAATGGGAGTTCATTTAAAACAGAATCAACAGGGCTGGTGTGACAACACCTTTACTTCTTGGAAGCCAAAGATACAGAAATGAAGGCAGGACCAGCTCTTTTACACAACCAAACACATTTTTATTAATTTTTTTTCAAATGGAGTGAAAAGAACAACCACCACCTGGGTACCAAAGCTGCTTGCAGACAGGCACGGCCTCCACCAGGGATCTTATCTTGAGTAAACGTGACTCTACACTTTGGACCGTCTGCTGGAGAGCTGTTGGAATGTCCAGGTGAGCTCTTCACCTGACTCACCTGACTCCATGTGTCTTAGCTACATGAAAACAACACTTCCTGTCAGAATTAGATTAGTGCTGTTGACAGCAGCTTCAGTCATTTTGCATCAGTACAGCTCATTTACACCAGTTAGATGTAAAAATTAAATCATAAAGCCAGAAAACAAAACAAATTACAAAATATGATGCTGGGCATATTTATTGGGAGAACTGATAAAGGGTTTGCAGCAGAAGCTTTTTTTTTTCCAGAAAAAATTGTTTGGAGTCTTAAGAATTTCAACAGTTCCCAGTAGCACCAGTTTGTTTTATGTATATTTTTTGTTTAAACATGAAAAATGTATTGGTTATGAGTATATTTCCACATTATTATAGATCTGGTATGGTTTATCAAATACTTAAGGAGATAACTCAATTTTCCAAAAGCTGAAAGAGTAATAATAATATTGCTGTATTGCATGAGAATTTTACTTGTTTTTGGTTTATATCTTATTGAATCCAGAACATTTTTTCATATTCCCACACTGCACTTTAATGTATTGTTATTTGTATGCATGTCTTTGTGTACTTTAGAAGCATTTTATATTATGTATGAATTTTGTTGCCATCTCTATCTAAATTCTTGCACCACTTTTGATTTTGTTTCCCTTTTTCCATCTCAAAAAAGTCACCTTGAATTTGATTTTGAACAAAGTTTTTGATGCTTTTTCACTGGCCATCAGAAAAACCGGAGTGAATAACTCCGGTGTAGTTGAGTTATTCACAAAACGACATCTACGAGTCTGGACTATCAAAATATTTTAATTAGTAAATTAACATCAGGAAAAGCAGAAACAGCTTCAGTGTCCCAAACTTTTCTTAAAACAGAAATTGGGACATTTATAAAGAAACCATTAGTTTGTCAAAGGATTTTTCAAAAATACCTGTATGAACTTAAACTTTGATCAAATACCTTTAAGTTCCTTTTTGGAAAAGATTTTCCTGATAACTGGTTTTTTGTTTTTTTTTCCTAACTATTTGACAAATCAATAATAAAAAAAAGGAGGAATTTCACATGATATTAGGTTTTAATAGTGGATGGAAAATATTTTTATTTTCACTTCAGATTGTTAGAAGATGCAATACTGAGAGACACCAGAGGGGGGCAGTAAGAACATATTCATTAGTTCCTGTGACGGCTCCCTGCACTGCGTCTGCAGGTGAAGAGACTGCAGTCAGAGATCTTCTCTGGACTCATTGTTCAGATTCAGCACCAATGTAAAATTCACTCCTGCAGCTGTCCGTTTGAACGGGGTCAGCTGGAGAGTCGCTGAGGCCCAGTGATCCAGGAAAAACACTTTAGAAAGAAAGAAGAGCTTTTGGAAAACACGGAAAGCATCTGCACATGAAGCGCTGGAGTATCATTAGGCTGAACACTGAAACCGAAAAGAACTGAACACTCAAATCAGATGTAGAAAAGACTTAGAGACTAACTCTGTTATTACAAGAGAAATGATAGCATGACAAAAAGTTGACACCAAATAAAATCATATCCCTGGAAAGGAACTATGAAACCGTTCATGTCTTGAAGAACAGCCACACCACATGTAATAAAACAAATATCGATCTCTCATCCAAAAGTAAGAGAATGGAAGTTATAAATGTCTTTGAACCTGAACATGTCAAGCGAGTACGAAGCGCTTTAAAAGAGCAGCTGCACCGAACAGAAAGGGGCCGTCGAAAGTCAGGGGTTGCAGTGGCCACAGACTGACCAAAGCATCTGATCAGCGAAGACTGAAAGAACTCAGGCTGGACTGATAAATCTCCACTTTTGCTGAAGCAGCAGATGGCAGCCTCCAAATTTTGTGTTAATAGCATGAATCTATAGACTCGACCTGATTTGTGTCAACAGCACAAGCTGCTGCTGCTGCTGCCGGCGTAATGGTGGGCTTGAATGTTCTTTGGCACACTTTCAGCCCTTTAATACCAATCAATCATTGTTGGAAAGCCACAGTATATCTTAGTGTTTGTTGTTGCTGACCATGTACATCTCTTTACTGCCACACTTTACCATCGTCTAATGGCTGCTTCCAATAGGATAATGCACCATCTCAGGAGGCTAAAGTTATCTCGGACTAATGTGAATGACATGGGTTCAGTGGCCCCCAGGGAGCCCCTGACTCATCACATCCAAATGTAGAGGAACAAAGCAGAGGATGGGGTACAGTCAAAGTGAAGAAACAAAGTTCCAAGAGGTCTTTATTACTGCTTTGTTCCAAATGCTCCATCTTTTCACTCTTTCTTATATTTGCGTTTTACAATGTGATTCACAGTGAAACTTGTACTTGTTTGCTGCTTCGACTCAACAGAGAAATGTGTAGAATGTAGGAAGTTCCTATTGCTAGATTCAGTCACCTTATTATAGTCGTTAGCTTGATTCACACCTGATTTTTCTCTGATTCTCTGAAACAGAACTCATTCGACCGTCTGCCTGCTGTAGGTTCATTTCTGAACGGCCATGAAGTAAACCTCAAATGAGTTTGTGCCTCTGCAGATTTAAATATTAAGCCATCTCTACATCCCAACATAATTTCTCTAATGGTAGCGTTTCCCAGCGTCCCATTCAGAGTCCTGACTCGAATCTGACAGAGTATATGAGGAGGGAGCGAAAGATTAGGGCGATGGAATCCCGGCCTCAGAGACCTGAAGCCCGTCACCAAGGATACGGGATTAAAACACCAGCAGAAACTTGCTATTTTATTTTTATTTATTTATATATTTTTTAAAAAAAAGATATGCTCTTTTACATTGTTATTTTTTTTTGAAGAGAAACCATTGTTTAATTAAAAAAACCTAAAAACAACAACAAAATTTTCAATCCAAGTCTATAAATCATTTTTAGTTTATCTCTATCCACTTCACATCGAGATGCTTCAGAAAAATTTACTTGGTTCCATTTTCAGTAGGCTAAAAAAACCCCCAAAATTATAAATTAGGCAATAAAATGAAGGCAAAAGTCTTCTATAAGTCCCTCCAAAGATTAACTTATTTTAAAAATTTAGAGCCTGCACAGTGTCTCTCTTAGTTCAGATAGTTTCATTTGGGGTGTCATTGACGGTCCAGAGTACGCTGAAGTCTGGTGGCACGAGTTTGAAACTCCTCATCAAAGAAATGACAGAAAAAAGAGGAGATTCATAAGACCGCTATTCTCTTTATGCAAACAGAAAAAGGGAACTTGTTAAATTCTTCTCTGGCTCTGGAACCACCTTAGAATTAGACGACCATGAAAACAGCAGCATGTCATGAACAAGTCAAGCCTGGACTGGGATATTCTGAGACCATCTTTTAAATGGGCAGTTTTAAGTAAAATCAACTTTTTTGAACTTTACATTATTTTATAATGTTGTTCCAATGTCAAAAACATACTTGGAGACTTGCCTTGATTCTTTCATGCATGTTTTAGAAGTCCTATGATCTCCCATGGCAACCATTCAGCTGTGCAAAGCGACTGGAGGGGACTGAGCTCCGCCTTGCAGTTTCCAAACTTCTGCCTCACAAAACACTGAGACTAACCCACTCAGCTCCTACAGACTAGTCAGAAGAAATTAGTAAACATCATCTGGAAAAGAGCACCAGTTGAGCTCATTATATGAGCCACTTCTCAGTGCTTCGCTGGTACAAATGTTGTTGAAGCGTTAATAGAGGAGAGATGTGATGACTTCCTGAACGTGGAGCTTCAGCAACAGCAGGAGTTTCTTAAAGAGACAGAGGCCCAACTTCAGGGAGCTAAATTACAAAGCCAAATTTCTTTAAGGCATATTTAATATAATAATTAAATATGACTTTTATAACAACTGAAGGCAACATACTTACTGTGCTATAAAATGGCACTGTGTCCCTGGAAAATAAAACCAAAAAACTGGGATTTTCTACAGCTTTGCTTGCTAAAATAAATACTTGGGACATTGTTTCTGCCCAAAATGAGAAAAATCTTTTCTAGGCTCTCAATTCAGACCTTGAATTGTCTCTTAAGGTGGATGTGTCATCATACCGCTACTGTCCTGTATTTTCCTCTGAGTGAAAGTCCGTACAACCCAAGAAAATCCCAATGACCAGATGTTTGTGATCCGTTACACCAGTGCTCAGGGTGCTCGGGTAAGTCTCGCACTTGTAAAACCGTCCTGCATGATTTGTCACTGCTTTATGAGCTCCAGCATGTGCAGTGAAACGCCACACCTCCCCGCTCTGTAGTATTTTTATAATGCATAATGCTCTCTCCTCATTGGGCATGGACACCAAGGCCGCTGTCTGCCAATATCCCATTAACTGTGACCTCTGTGGGACAATGACAGATGATCAGTTATGCCTGAGCGGAGTCTTGACTATTAGTTATGCTTGAAGAGGTCAAATGAATTGGCGTCGTCTTGAAGCTGTTCTGCAGAGTGTCTGCAGATTTTTACACTGTGGTCATTTTTAAGTCACAGTGCATTTTTTGTATTTTCCTTTTCCCACCAAGGTGTCTCTTGTATCTCTCACTCCAGGAAAGAGGTCGGTCATCAGGGACTTGGGTAATAGCTCCCAGTGTGTTCTCTAATGTGAGAGAGAACAGGAGGCATGCTGACCATAATCATATTAGGCAGCACTTGACTAAATAAAGCAAAAGGCCCTTCTCATCAAATCCACACAGCCTCTAAATGGACCGCTCAGGCTCTGTGGCATCGTACTCCTTTGTGTGTGTGTGTGTGTGTTTGATAGATATGGATAATCAAAGAAAATGCGTAGATGAAAATTTATTGTGCCAAGCAGACGCATTATTTTGTGCAATCACTTCTTTACATTGGCCACCCAAGCCTTTTACACAAGTCAGAATTGTATGCACAGGCATGTAATGTGGCACACACACTGACAAACTCGCCGTCCATTAATAAATGCTTCATCAAGTTTGGAGCAGCATGTCCTTGCAGCCCTGGGCTGTTCAGGTTTGCTGTCCAAAGCTGTTTTGGACTACAGGGAGTTTGTGTCGGAGGAAAGCGTGAGCTCGTTATAAAGAGAGATAGACAGGATGTTTGCATGCACGCAGTCCTAAACATCCCCATGCTGTTTATTAGAATGTGGCTCTAGGGGTCCTGGTCAGCTCGAAGCGACTATTCCTGGGCAGCAACTCGGTATCAGCAAGACCTTTACTGGGAAGGCAGCAGATTAAGACAGAAGAAGATTTGCTTCAAACTTATTTTGTAATTTGCAAAATTATTGTAAATAGAGCAAAGTTTCTAAAGTAATCTTATGGAAAACAAATACACTTGCTTTTTCTAGCAAAGCACAAAAGAATATTAAAGAGTAAAAGGATGAATAATGAACTTTAATATTATGGTGGATCTCAGAGAGCTAAACTGCAGACAATGACTGAAGTGTGGCATTAGATAGATTTATTTTCTAAAAAAATAAAATAAAATAAAAAAACAACAACAATCAAAACACAGCCTTGACTTATGTAAAAACAGATATGAACTGAGTTAAAGAGAGCAGAAAACAATGAAGAGCCAGAAACCTAAATAGCCAGAATAACTTAGAAGGCAGAGTTTCAGATATAACTAATAATGTAATAACTATGAACCATAAATAAATAACCCGTAACAAAACCACAAATCAAAACGTCCAAGAATCATGACTTTTAACTTTTTGACAAAATCCAAATGAGAGAAAAGGATCTGACAGGGAAGAACTGAAGAATCACACATTATGTTTATGTAGAAACGGACTTGACCAAACACTCAGTGTGTGTGGTGATGAACTGCTGTGACCACCAGGCCTTATGAAGCACTACAACCACTGTGGTGGAAAAGTCAGATTGGAGGATCAGTGGATAATGGAGCTACTCACCGTTTCTCTAAAGCCAGGCCTGTGACTAAACCTTTCAAAATGAAAGAACCATCAGAGAACTTTTGGCAGATGGTTTGAGTGTTGCAGTGGTTTACTGCTTCAGTTATTCACGTGTGGTTTTATTTGCATTCCTTATTTAATTAATGGAAACGCCTCAATCGTGAAATTGTGTTTTTTCAACACTAGCAGGATATTGGGAAACGTTTTATGCAGATTTGTCATTTAAACACAGTTATTCTACACATGCTTAACGCAGATGAATGTTGAAACCACACCCGTTTGGTTCCGCAGTCTCAGCTGCACGATCTGAAACCGTACGGGACCTGTACTGTCAGTGGACCATGTGTGATATGAAAAGGCACAGAGATTTGCTGGTCAGTTAGCTGGCCATGCAGTCAGCACACACAGGCACGCTGCTTGCAGTTTGCCAGCTGCTGCCTCAGTAAGAGTGATGGGTTCTATTGCTTTAGCCTCCACATCGGAACCGGGTCTATTTTTGCCACTGGAAGAATTTCAAATTTGTTTCCAATATGTCTTTGCTGTAAGCAAGGGAAAACAGTGGATTGGCCCTCTGTCAGTTTGCTAACCCGCAGTACACAACAGATAGGAGAAGCCGAAGTGCTGAATTTCATTATGCACCGTATGTCATGTTTTAAGTTAGAAATAAAAGACCTGAATGCAGAGCAGAACTGTGGTGAAACGGAATATTTTAGTAAAGTAAAATAACTTGCAAAACAAATGCAGAGAGCGGGTCTTGGAACATGGGAAGAAAACAGACTGGATGGCAAACTGAGCAACAGAGAAACAGCAGAAAATCCTGCAGCTTTAGCTTAGTTCATACAAGATAATCATGCCACATTCGGACCCGATTTCCACCTTTTAACAACTTAAGGATGCTCCGACTGTTGTGATGTCTCTAAAGTAAAACCTCAGAGTTATTCCTGCTGTGTGAGGAGTGATCTGGTCTGCTCAAAAGTCCTGGTTGTGCCCTGGGCTGTTCAGACCTGTCTGAAGTTGGTGCCTTCTCACCTGCAAGTAGAAAATATTGAAGTTAATTTCATACGTTCCAGTAAGTTACAACCACATTTATAAAGTGTTTTATATGGAAAAAATACAGAGAACTAGAGAACAGTCACAAAAGAGGGAGAAAAAGACACCCAACAATAGAGAACTTCTTTGTAAACACAGCAGATGCACACGCAACTTGACTGCAGAAAGAGCTGGCTGGCCTTTAGACTGTCACTGGTTACCGTGGCTACGTGCATTTATCTTGCTGTTTTAACATTAGTCAGCATGTCGTCAGTGTATTATTTTATCACAGGGTGATAACATAAGTCGACCCAAATGTATTACTTCAGTGGCCGGGCATTGCTTACTTGGAATATTAAAGCAGTTTTGCCCACAGTAAGATCGGCTGTCAATGAGATAAACAGAGTCCCTCTAAGTAAGATAAACATTGCCCAGATGAGCAATGGTGCTAGAATGGAGTTTTTCTAAAACTGTAAATGAAAAAAAGAAAGATAGAAAAAGGAACAGAATTCATATTTAGCATGCAAAGGACAAACAAAGTACAATTATTTCTTCTTGTTTTGGATAGAATTAGAGGGAAAATGGCCATGTAGCTGCAGCCGTCAAGGCAGGTGATAAAATAAGCCTTCTGAAATTAAAAGTGCAGCACAGGTGGTGCAAGATACAGAGACGCTGTTCTGAAAAAAAAACAAAACTTCTGACATTTGTAGACGCCTCAACGCTGCATCGGGGAGTTACTGGTGATTTCAGATTTCAAATGTATTCGTATTCATTCATATCTCTATCAACTTTGCTATCCAAAGAGCATATGAACCAACATCTATTTATTCATTACGACAATTCTACAGCAACATACCGACGTATGACAGTAGCTTAGCTAAACGTGCAGTCAATAATGGGCCACAGAGCAGCAAACTGAATGGAAAACTCACTTTGAGAAACATGCACAGATAAAACGTTAGTCACAAACAACTGTGTGTTCTCACTAAAAAGTCCTGAACTCATTGATTTGTTCAGGTAGTTACACTGACTTCTAACCTTTTAACAGATAATTATACTGCTTTGGAGTTGCAGAGGTTTAGGTTTAAAACAGAGTACATATATACAGTGGTTCAATGGAGCCCAGCATGCTCAGTAAAGCTTTTTGTTGTTTTTTTCAAAGTTAAATGTTTTGAAGTAGAAATGTTTGCTTAATTAATTGCTTTTCTTACTATTTTTTTTACTTTCAGTGGCTTGTAACACTGAAAAATTAAGTTGTTGTTGAATAATAGTTAAAGTCAAATAGGTTTTGTCTTTTAAAACTAGATGTCGGGCTCTTTTAGCTATTTTCTAGTAAATTGTGATTCAACTGGATGAAATTTACACTCACGACAAATTTGGTTCAACACAGAATCTAGACTA
This sequence comes from Gambusia affinis, assembly GCF_019740435.1. Taxonomy (NCBI): domain Eukaryota; kingdom Metazoa; phylum Chordata; class Actinopteri; order Cyprinodontiformes; family Poeciliidae; genus Gambusia; species Gambusia affinis. Next base: position 16,804,650 of record NC_057868.1, read on the forward strand.
GTTGTCTTCATCATGGCTGCAGAAAAACTCCAGCTTTATATCTTAAGAACACTGCAAAAAGTTGCTAAATTGTTTGGGAAAAAAAAACCTGCAAAAGCAGCTGATGATGAGAACCAGGGTCAAATGGATCATTGCAATTAACAGGATTAAAAAACAACAACTACAACTATATCGTCAATCACAACCGCCAAAAATATTGGAGTAGCGGTGTTAGAGAGCAACAGTGCACATTTTGAGATCGATTCGATACCAATTCTGATACCGATACTTTTTATTATTTAAGTTTGATATATCATTAAACCACTGCCCTTCAGGTGTTTTTGTGTGTGTGTTTTTTATTATTATTATTTTTGCTAAAACCTAACGTAGGTGGATTTGTAGCTTTTCTTCAAAAAACATAAATCTATCAAATCGTGCATGTTTTAACTGTCTGTGTATAAAGTTGCTATGTTCTGTTACTGCATAAAAAGGACAGAAGGGGGAGCTCTGAATATGCATGTGACAAAATATGCTGTATGTGGAGAAGAAGAGGAGAACGTGAGAGTAGAGAGAGAACTGAAGCTGTTCTACATCTGATGCTGCTTGTTTTCCCATTATTTCAATATAGCAACACCACAACAGAAGTAAAGAACAAACACCAGGATCACGTGTAAACATTAGTAACTATATGCGAATTAGTGTGCACAACTGATTTCAGAACCAATTTCATCACAATGCACAGCAGAACAAAGTTGAATCAGAAAACATCAGACACTACAAGATTTACATCACATGCTCCCTTTCACTCAAGAGGCCGCGTACATGAACACTTTCCAGTACATCTTGATGGGAAAAAACAGGGATTTGGCAGCATCAGCAGCTTTCTGTTATGTCCCAGAAGGGCTGCAGTGTCTCTACACCAATTGTTCAGAGTAAAGACTGCTGAAAATCTGGGGGGTGAAGGGCTCAGATTTATGACAGCCTCATTGATGATATGTGGAAAATATTGTGTTCAGAACAATTTAATTCAAAAGGTATTTAGAGTAAAGACATACAACAACTTACAAAACAACTTTAAAATTACATATAAGATGTATGTTGTTTTTTTTTTAGTCACAAATGAGCTAGTTTAGCACTCTCAGGTTAACAATTTACAAGCACTTTCTAAATGTCAAAGCCTTTTGTGGCATTTAAAGAATCACTTCTGGGATTTGTCAATGGTTGATTTGTGCATAGAGAGTTAACATTTTGCTGCAAAATGTGTAATATATGCACAGGAGAGAAACTCCTTCTTGGAATCATTTTAATATTCTAAAAACATGGAAATAATTGCAGGAAAACAATATTAAATTAGAATCCAAATCTGCCTCTAAACTGTCTTTTAATTTGTTTTTAATATCTTGACAAAGATGTGTTGTAAATAAAAAAAATATATATATATGGTTTTACCTGCTCCTTACACTGTTGTAATAAATATTATCATTGCTCTTGAGTTTTACTTTTTGCTTTTTTCTTCCAAGCAGGTCAGTTCAGATGACTGGCAACACACTGACATGGCAACCTAAAGAGAAATGGAGCCCTTTTTGGAACTGACTAACTTGAAGACCAGCATTACCGGCTTCCTTGTTATAGAGGTAGACAGTGTTTGATAAGAGGTGTAAAACGAAGCTTGTCTTTCCCATCGGTAATAGATAGTGTAGACCAGATCAGTCTGCCATCATAAGGAAACTGAAGTCAACAGAAATCAGAAGGAGATCCTCATTTTGGTTGAGAGAAATCTTGTTTGACTCCACAGCTGTTTAGTTTTCTCCTTCTGCATATGAGCCTACAGTATGTAATGCACAGGGTCAAAGCAAAGAGCAAGAGATAAAACTCATATTCATTCAGTTTTAAATGTGGGAACTTTAATCATGTGTCCCTCTGCAACATACAATCTTTTTTAAACAACTTGCTAATTGCACAACTAAACTAAACAATGAAAATATTCTTCTTTCACATAAGTGTCTCTTCTACCTTTTGCTAGTTCTGATCACAACTTTATACATCTCTCTCTGACCTACCCTCCTGTTGGTAAAATACTGCTTGTCAACACCAATAAATGCTGACTAGGATGTTTGTTGTAAGTCCTCTCGAGATAACAGAGGAGTCACACACTACATATCGTCCTAAGTTGACCAAAGAAGCCATTTAAATCAAAGCCATTTACATCAGCATGGTCTACAAGGCTGAATGACCTACAAGGGTACCTGACCACACCACCATGCAAAGGGGTGATGGGTCATTTACCCTGGACAAGAGTCAAGTGGGGCTCAGAGCTGTTCTGTGCAGAGCAGAAATGATGCAAGCCTATATTGTTGGGCAGGCATCTCCTTAATGAAGACGTTAAGGAAAGGGCCATGCATCAGCGTTGTTATCACCAAATGAACCTTTGGTGACAACAAAGGTTCATCAGATGTGGTCAGGTTTAGTGGTTTTGTACATTTTGGACTTAGATATTACATTCCTTATTGCACACAGGTGCACCTTCTGTCTACATGTTGGTCATTCACAACTGCTAAGCTTGACAGTGTTGAACCTCTCTTCCCTTTCCCTAAATCAGTGGCGATCAATGACAGAATGTCAAGGAATAGTCTTGGAGAGTATGATGTTTCATTTGACCTTCAGGATCTTTGCCTTTTTTAGGTAATGTGGAGTTAGGTTCTTCAATCCACTGACTTCTGTGTTCACCAAACCCCTTTAGAGTTCCTCTAAGCCAGGGGTGTCAAGCTCCAGTCCTCAAGGTCCGCTGTCCTGCAGTTTTTACATGTGCCACAGGTACAAAACACTGGAATGAAATGGCATAATTACTTCCTCCTTGTGTAGATCAGTTCTCCAGAGCCTTGCTAATGGCCTAATTACTCTGTTCAGGTGTGCTGCAGCAGAGGCACATTTAAAAGTTGCAGGACACCGGCCCTTGAGGACTGGAGTTTGACACCCCTGCTCTAAGCCAAGGATCCTCAAATCCAGGCCTTGGATGTGACTGCTTCACCACAGAGACATTAGCAGCACTGAAATGAGGAGGTAATTCAGGTATGTGATTGAAGTGTGTTAAACCATGGACCTTAACGTTGCAGGACACCTGCAGGTCCCTGAGGCCAGGATTTGAGGACCCCTGCTCTAAGCCTTCCCATCGTTTTAGCAAGTTTGAAGTAGATCCGTTAGTAACGTGCACCAAAGAGAGGCTTTTGTGGATGTTGAAAGGGTTGATCAGAAACCTACTTTACAATTCTCTTTAGAAATTTCGTAGGCACCTCCAGGTGGGAGGAGGCTCTGGGACAAACATGCAACCGAGCGGCGGGGCAGTATGTCCATTGTGGCTTGAGAACCCAATGGGATAAACAACAAGGAGTGTTTAGGACACAGTGTTATAATGTAATTGTTTGTGCCTCTGTATGTGAATCATAATGGCACCATATGTTACAGTATACACACTGCCTGATTTGCTAATTTAACTATTAGTTGAATAAATGGAGAGTGCTGTTTGGATTGCCATCTCAGTGGTCCATGAAATGACTTGCTGTGTGTGTGCACATGCGTTTGTGTGAATCCTTGTAGATTCCGCCTGCTTGCGTGGGCCCCCCCACTTCACCTCTGTGTGTGTGGGCGTGTGTGCATGTGTGTGTGTGTGTGTGTGTGTGCCAGAGCTAAGGAATGTACGCCACAGCAGAGTGACAGTGTGCCCTGTAAGCACATTTTGAACAGGCTAATTAAAGCTCCTCCGGAATAAGGCCAGGCTTATTAACATCTCAACATGGCCACTAAAGCCTGCTCATAACCCAACAAGGATCAATGCTATTCATTAGGGCTGAACCCAATACTGCTTTTCTGCCAAGACATCACAGTCACTCAGATGAAGAGCATAAGGGAAACGCGGAGCTGGTAAAAAAGATATGTAGAAGGGGAGGCGCGTCCATCATGAAAAAGCAGAAAAGTGGAGAATGATAGGCATTTTCACTGGTTTGCAACCTGTCATGACAGTATATGTGCTCATGCCACATATGAGTTCATGACAGAAATGCTATATTTCATTGAGTTAGTGGGTAGACTTAGGTAGATATAGTTTTTTCCCCCTCTCTTCAGTCGTCCTCTAGCTCGTCAGGGGTGTCCAAAGTGAGTCCTCAATGGCCGGTATCCTGCATGTTTTAGTTCTCTTCCTGGTTCAACAAGCTGAGTCAAATGATGGCTCGTTAGCAGGTCTCTGCAGAACACTAACCTAATGAGGAGATGGTAACTACCAGGGTGTTGAACCAGGGAGAGAACTAAAGCATGCAGGTTTCCGGTCCTTTGGACACCAACCCTGTAGCTCAGTGTTTCCCAACCCTGGTCCTCAAGGCACACTGCCCTGCATGTTTAAGGTATTTCCTTGCTTCAGTCCAGCTGATTTCAATTGATGACTGATTAACAGGCGTTTGTTGAACTGCAATCAGTTGAATCAGGCACATTAAAGCACGGAAACCTCTAAAACATGTAGGACAGTGTGCCTTGAGGACCGGGGTTGGGAAACACTGCTGTAGCTGGTGACTGGATCAGGTGATCATCCTTACAGCTAATATCGTTCTGTACATCTTAGTTTACTTAGCACAAGTTTTCTCTTCCACAATCAAGACGTTTATTCTTATTCTATCAAGACATTTGTTTTTCTGTTAAGAGTTGCCCTTGAGTGCATAGCAAAAATGTTGAGAGAGCCCGTGTACAAATGTTCCAAGATGCACTCCAATTTTGCATACTCAGTTGTGGGTTACTCAGTTTAGTGAGAAAAACAATAAAATATACAAGGATACAATGGCTTGTTTTTTAACTGAAGGATGTCTTATTTATTGTTTTCTGCCTCCCCTTCTTGGAGAACAGCCCCAGACAGACCTCACCATCTTGCTCCTACTAATTGCCATTGTATCCCATCCTTTTTCCCATTTGCATGCTTTGTTTACTAATATTTGCACATCATTGTATTATTTTCTTAAAAAAACACACAAAAAAACAAACATCCCTTTGGTCAAACGGCGCTTATGCAGTTGAATTCTCCTACTGTTTAAAGCGGCACAACTTTACGTCACGCCGCCTCGCATTCAGGCATAAAAGCATCTCACTTAGACAGTGTAGTAATCCCCACAGATGTATTCCCACCCTCTTAGGAGTGAGCTAAATAAAATGTTGCAAGTGTTTTGTATCTGAGCTGTATGGAGCCCTCTAGGGGACATGGGGAATTTTTTATTTTATTTTTTATTGTGAGGGAACGCAAAAGAAAAAAAATTCCCCATGTCCCCTAGGGGGCTCCATAGAGTTGTCAGTACAGTTGACAACTCTCAAGTTTTTTTTTTTTTTTTTTTTTTCAGAACTTTTTTTTCTAGTACAGAGAGCTTATTTTAGGCCTGGGTGAAGAGCTGCACTTTGGAAAGCATTTGAAAAGACAGGCTGTCACCAACAACATATGGCCGAGAGACGCATATGTGGCAGAAATGCATAGTTTTGCAAAGATCTGCATGACTGCGGACAGGCCTCAGAAACACACCACAGAACTGCTTTATGTGCCTTTGCATTACGATGTGGTGATGCAGACAGCTGAACAGAAGATCGTGTCACATTCGAATCCCCTGTACATGGAGACAAAGGTTTGAATTATCCACCATGTTCTCATGTCAATATGTTTGCATTTTCAGTTCTTTGATTCACCATCTCCCTGTCTTGGCTGCGCCCCATTCCTCTCCTCGCCCACTAGACATTTTATCCCAGCTTCCACTCTCACCGGGCTTCCTTCCCTTCCATCCCGTCCTCTGTCCCCGGTCTTTCAGCCTTCTTAGGTCAGCCTTTGAGGCTGCTTCAAAGCATCGGCTGCTGCAGTGCTTTCCTTTGGCTCGCCGACCTGCTGACACTCCCAAAGATCAGAGGTAATACCGGGCCGCTCTTGCCTCCCCCCTCTCCCTCGGCAGAAAAGAAAGCTTCCTTTACTCTACCCCATCAATTAATAACGCTGTCCCATGGGAGCCATAGCTTGTGTACATAAGCAGCACACATAACACCATGAACAGGGCCCAGTTTTTTTCCCTCCTTTCCTCTCTCACTCCTAAACATAAAATTAGTAATTCATTTGTAGGGAGAGCAGATTTACCGATGTGCAGACAGGAACATATTTCCTTGGCTCCCCGGAGGGCGTCGTTGCTGACTCGTGTCATATTTACTGTGTAATTGATTTTTAAACATACTCGTCTCTCCATTCCTGGACTAATATTTTTTTTTTTATTCTTTCCTCCATTGCAAACAGCAATTGATCCTCCCAGCATCACTGTGTACCTCTCTCTTCACAGTCAGACACACGTTATGGCTTCTGCATTTCAGTCTCCTCTGTTACATATTGGCTTTGGACAGGAACGTCTCAGTACAAATATGGAAAGAAAAGAGACAGACACAGTGACAGAGAGGTGTAGATGCATCTTGAAATGTACAGGGTTTTTTTTTTGACGTGAAGTATGGTAAGAAAACTGAGAAAGAGCCGATCCCAGTACTTCTCAAATTGTGGGCGCGTTAATATGTATGAATAATGGCAGATCTTATGATCTTAGTTTTCCCTTTGATTTACCTGAATTCTCATCTACTTTTCACAAACCAGATATTGTGTACCATCTCATGTTGTGAGCTTAATGCATCATTACGCTCCTAATGGAGAGAAAACCAGAACTAACAGAAGAATCTAATAACAGAAAAAATGTAAAATCTGATGCTGAAATCAGTAAGCGAATAGCTCTAAGAATGATTCCAACGGCACCAGTATTAGTTTTACACAAACTTTGAGGTTTTGTTTTTTTTTCCCGTCAACGACCACATGAGTCAGCTGAACATTGCCAGCGAACCTGGATGCGGTTAAATTGAGTGGGACAGAGAATGGATGAAGAGGACAACAGTGAGAAGAAGACCAGAGAGCAAAGCCTTCCTTCCTTAGGGAAGGTGCAGGGCTCTTCAAATCAATCCATGGATGCATTGTAAAATCAATGGCCTGTATAATTAGGGCAATCCAAGGGTAAAAAAAAGAGAGAGAGAAAAAAAAAAAAAAGCCTGCTCTGCATTTAGCCTCCGTCTGCACTAAGTCTTAGCTTTTTTCTGTAATGACGCCTTCATTGCAAACAGCTTTAGGTCACAATTACATTATTTCAAATTGGTTGGAATAATTGAAAAACCTCGAAGTCCGCGCTGAATGACTTGTCACAGAGTGCAATAGCCTTAAAGGTAACACTGTTCAATGATTAACTTTAGCCAAGCTCCTACTTTTAAACAGGCTGATGGTATTTTGTAATAGGTTTTAACTTCCACAGATGAGCCATAATCAATACATATCAAAGCTGCTCATCTCAGCTGCACCACTAAGTGAGAACGACATCCACTAGATGTCCCACAGCTACAGTGGATCGTCTTACACACACACACACACACACACACGCACCCCCCCGCGCCCCCCACACACACACACAACTATTTGGATTGCTTTTCTTTTGTGTGTGTATAAAGATATGAGAATCTTTTATTAAGTCTGACAAAACTGACTTCACAGAGTCAGTTTTGGTAAGAAAGAGGTTGGAGTTGGGGAAATGATGCTTGCTCTTTATGATTGATGGAGGAGATGGTTGCAACTTCCTCCCTTTCTCGTTGGTCCTGTTCTGGATCTATGAAGCGTCCTTTTCCCGATCTCATCTTAGACCAAACAACAGGAGAGTGTAGGTGGAGCAGTTGAAAAAGCAGCTAGGGTTACAGAAAGCTGAGGCAGAAGAGGAGGAATCTACTTTTCTTTTGTAGCAGGAGAGAAGACCCAATACCGTCAAGACGCTGCAGGGAAAGTCGTAGAACTGGAAATTTGTTCTGGTTGCTGAGAAGACCAGAACAAATGAGGCTGAGATCTGCTTAGCTGAGCCAGTTCTGTAGCCGTGCAAAATGAAGGCAGCTTTGATCAAAATGGAGCAAGACGTGGAGGACCAGAGATTGCTCTGAGCCCAGGAAAAAAAATTCAGTCTTCTGACAAACAGCAGAAAACTGTCAGAAATCCAGAAGCTGATCTGGACGTTCTGCATAAAGAAAGGCAGCAGTGGCAAACAGAGAGGTCCTGCCTTCTGGAGAGGATTGAAGCAACGAAAGAGGCTCTCAAAGAAATGAAGGAGGAGATGGATAAATGATAAGAGAAGCCAAAAATGTTACATTTAATGGTCTTTAAAAGATTTTAAAGAATCTCCTCTTAGGCTGAAAACTGACCTTTGCTAAACCTCGTGAAACTCTCCTCCAGAAAAGCTATTAAACTTGAAACTAACTTTGATAAAAGAACAGTTTTTTTTCCACATATTTGTTAAAAATGTCATGTCATGACAGTAGGAGACAGATAATCTGTTAACAGATGGATCTCCTCTCCCTCAGCTACCAGTGCTGTCTGAAGAAATGTACCGTTCCAGTCCAAAATCAACCAATCAGAGGCAGGAGGAGGGGTTTAGTGCTGTCAGTAAGCTAAAGCTAACTTGCTAAAGCTTACTCACTATTTCAGAAAAACCGTTTATCCGTTGTCATGAGTGGCCATGTTCTAATTAGTTTTATCATTCACAACAAGCTCTGCTGATGGGGATTGATTGACTGCACTAAGACCCGCCTCCTCGCTCTGAATGGTTGCTTGTAGTTAGCACTGGGAGAAGGCAGAGCAGCTCGATATGTTTCACAGATCATCTGTGTCATAGAATACTCTTACAACAGAGTGACAGTTTCAATAAATATGCAAAAAAAAACAAAACATTTTTTTAAAGTTACATACTACATTGCTAAGTCCTCCAACATCAAAGTGGATGTCAGTCAGACACATGACAGTCACACTCAGTCACCGGCAGGCAGCAGGAGCCGAGTCCAGAACAGAAATACTGATTTCTCTAAATGTTACTGTCATCCGGGCCTGATCTGATATTTGGGCTTGAACTGGAATGTGCTTAAACACTACAGTCAAACTCTGTAAAGAGCATGAGGAAGAACTGTGAGTGGAAATGAAAAAAAGATCAGTCAGCAGATTTTTACTCAAACTTTTAGACACTTTTAATATTTGTTGCAGGTCATCTGTGATTGTGAGAGTCCTAAACTGGTTGTCATTAAGCTTGTCACACCAAACAACCGCTGACTGCTGAATACAGCACACAACCAAAAATTTCCCTTCAAGCCTATCACAATGTGTGGTTTTGCAATATTTCCACAGCTTCAGCCTGGCTCTGGGGATCAAGCTCTGTCACACAGGTGAAGCTCACAGAGATAGTTCTGCTTTAGAAGTGTTCTGCTATGGTGTTCAACGTTATGAAACATGGCTCCTGCCATGGAAACCTGTTGTTTCCATGGTACAGCTTTGGGCCTTTTCATAGCTGTTCAATGTTATTTTGTTATAAAAACCTGAGGAGATTAAATACAGTAAACACTGGAAGAATAGAATAGCTTAGTTCCAATAACTGAATAAAATCTCTTTTGCCATTTCTCGCTTTATAAATAAAAAAAGTCAAACAGCTGCTTAATAAGTTCGGCGGAAGTAAATCTGTATACAGCAGCATAACAGGCATGATCATTTCTTTACTGTAGTTTTAAAGCATCAGTATTGGTGAGATCTCTTTAGGTCCCATAACTTGAATGTTTCTGGGTTTCTTCACAAAAAGCAGAATTTGTGTTTCTTGGAAGTGAGGGCAAAATGTGGTAACCTATTTCAGCCAGCTGACGAGCAATGTGTAGCCACAGGTGGCAGAGGGGCAAGGCCTGAGTATCTTGACACCAGTGACTGAGGCATGACTGTCTGAGGCCTGGATTGTTTTTACAGTTCTCACCTGATACCAACAGCATACTTTAAACATTCAGAGAGTCGGGTAACATGAAGAAATGGCCATTTTTTACATTTGAGGCATATTCTCAATACTTAATGGTAATATAATTAAAATTTCTTCTAACTCAATCTGTAAAAACATACAGTAACATGCGTACATAGTACATATATTACTTTCTTTCCTTTTTGTTTTTTCCTTCTCTCTCTATTTTTAAAAAATGTTTCTGTTTTCTATTTTCTTAATTCTTTTACTTTTCCTCTTTTCTTTTCATGTCTCTCTTTATGTCTTTGTCGCTTTCCTTCTACTTTTTTCTCTATCTTTCTTTCCACCGTTTCCTTTCTTCTTCCTTTCTTTTTCGTTTGTCTCTAAAGATTTTTGCCAGTTTGACGATTACATGTAATAAGATTTTTTTTTTTTTTTTTGCACTCCAAAAGTGTTAACCTTTTTATTATTATTATTATTATTATTATTATTATTATTATTATTGTCTTTTACACAGGACCAGACCCGAACATGCTGCATTCTTCAAGACTGATGGCGTCCGTAAACATGACGAGGAACGCCAAGCAAACTTTTCCTTCTGGCTCGCTTGCTGACTGGAAGTCCACCCAGACCTCTGCAGAATGAGAAAACACCTGTCATGGGTGTTAGCTTCGCCTAGCACACCCTCCCAGTGAGCTGTCAAACCCAGACTCACCGTGTCAAATCGTTTGTCACATGTGTATTTGCTATGCTCAGCATGAGTCTCAAGCTCATTACAATTCTCTGGGCATCCGTCTTTCACTGTAGGTGATTCGTTGACGGTGGAAGTCGACAAGGTTTTCCTGTCACTGCTGTTTGGATGTTTTCTGTTTCACTTTGAAGCACAGACACAGTTTTTTTTTTTTTTTTTTTATTTATGTTTGAAATCTTTCTCTAACTTACTAACTACGTACCGCACGTAAATTGTAAGTCTAGCTAACTAATTAGCTGATCTTCACCACCAACGGCATTTATCACCAAAAACATCAGACGTGAGGTCATATTTAATTGGTCTCAGTTAACGAGGCCACAGAGGCTGCTTCTTTAACCCCTGGTCATCAAAGAGTTTTGGAAAAGCTTTAAGTAAGGAGAGCGTTTTGGCTGCGGCTGTTTGCATAGTTTTCCTGTTTTAGTTGTTAGAAAGTGAAGTGAGTCCTAAACTGGGACTGAAAAGTGACTCAATATATTGTTAATTGCAGCCAGTTTTTAAAACTGAAGGGAGATTTGTGTAGGAAGGCAGAGGGCAGATTCTTTTTGGCTCTCCATGTGGATGTAGAGTAACACATGTTAGTTATGGAGGAGAATGTGTACAAATATGAGCTTCTTCTTACAGTGCTCTGCATCATGAACTTTCCAAAGTACAAGGAAAATGTAAAAGAAAGTGGAGTTCTGTATACCAGAATAGAGGACATAGGTTGTCAGTGGGTCTTTCAGGAAACACATATGGCTGAATCCGCAGCTTCTCGTGTGTTTTTAATATCATTTTTTTATTTAAAAAACAAAACAAAACACTGCAATTGTGAAATTGTGTGTGTTTTTGTTTTTACATCAGCAGAATATCAACAAGGATTATGAAAACGCAGCAAGAGAGACACTGGTAGGGTTAGTTTTCGACTGTGAAAACCTGAGCTGGTAAATGAATGCTGGTAATTCAACACAGAAAGGCGTCATTTATATTTGATTTTCTACCGATGGTGCCATGAATAGAGTGACCAAAGCCTCTCATCATCCTCTGCCCCAACAGCATCAGTATGAAACCGGTTTCCAGTTCCACCAGACTGGGCAGACAGCGCTGGTGCTGACAGTGGAGCGATGTCTTCCTCATTGAAAATAGCTCCTCTAGATTAATGACAGATTCCATATATTAAAAAAAAGGGCAGACTCACCGCTAATCTATAATGGATTGTTACTCAGGACCTGAAATGGATCCAGAACGTCTCCAACACACACCGGACACGCTTACACACATAGGGCAGCACGTTTGCCGACATATGCACATAAAAGCAGGGTCTTCTCTCATCCCGCCGTGTTTAATCTCTCTAAGTGTTTTCCTTATTTCCTTTCTCCCTCCGCAGCCGCCTCACCCCTCTGCACGCTGGCGCTCGTACCGTCATCAGCTTCTCCCTCAGAGGGAGGCGCAGAAACGCACTTCTCCATAAAGCTTCTGTCTTCTCTGACATAAATCCCTGCGGTTAATGCTGATGCCTGGGCTTGAAAGAAACGGCTGTGTGAAGCCACTCATCACTTGTGCTTTTTTTTTTTTTTTGCAGCAAAATAGAGAAAATTTCACACACCACGGTCTTTATATGGATGATGTTTGATGAGAAAGATGAATCCAAAGTATTCTCTTGTAATGAAAATATTGAATTCATCCAGTTAGAATGTGACGTAGGTGACATTCAAGCAATTATTTGAAATGTTTCTTTTTTCTATACAAATATATAAATCTGCTGTGCCACCAGAGTTAAATCCTGTCAGATGTTCAAGACTTTATAGTGTAATCAAATTAACTTATCTTACTTTATTCCTGTTCAGATCAGAACATCATTCTGTTCCGATTTAGTATAACTCACAATCTGTGGTCTGTGTATTCTGAATAGGAATTAGTTCCTATTCCAGAAAGAAGTTTATTCTCTCTTTGGTTTCTTTGTTCCCTTTCCTATCATAGTAGTAACATAGTAGTGATTGTATCTTCAGTTTGATTACATTTTCTTGGACCCCTTTTTTTTTTTTGTTATAACAGTCTGTTAAGGTTTTCTTAAATCACCAAAAATCTACTTTATTGCTGACCCTAAATCCAATTCATCCCAATACAATCCACTGAAAAGTCAAACAGTTGCTAAAAATCAAAATTAGTCCAGTTCAGTAAAAGCAAAAATCTGTCAGAATCAGTAACTTAAAATTTATCAACAGATAAAAAGTTGCTTAAGTAAATGAACATTTGAACTGAGGTGAATCAAAGCTCCACTCCTGTTTCGTTCCACCCATTTCGGCTTTACAGAATCACATAAGCCCTCTGACTCTGAGAGCAAAGTGTTTCTTTAATAACCTTTGGAACGACAAGTTCTTTTGCAGCGTACGCAGAGCAGGTAATAAAAAGAGTCAGCATGATTTAAGCAAATAATTTTCTTTAATGCTTGCTGTCATTTTCCTTTTTAGCTTTCCTGAGTATTGCCTTCAGCTTTGTGCCTTCAGGCAAAGTAGATGTTTATTCCTCCTTCCAATGGGATTGTTTATTAGACAAAGCAAGATACCCAGGTGGACATTCAAAAAGTACTATCAATGTTGTCTGTTGTCAATTTCTCGAATGTAATGATAACAGAGAAGATTTTTCCACCCACTCCACTACCACCCAAAAGTACCGATGCACTCTTTTCACTTCCGATACCAATGCAGATATCTGAGGTTTAGTATCGGCCGATACCGATCTGATCCAGAAAGACAGCTCAAGTGTTTCTTTTTTAAAAGCAAAGACATAAATGTACTGAATTGCAAATTTGTTTGCACCAGTACAGCACACTTAAACACACCATTAGCTTCACAAGGTTGGTCAGACATGGCAAAACGGCTCAACTTTAACTTGCTCAGTCAGCACAATTAGGAGTAGAACGTCCAATGTAAAATATGTAATAAAGAAACTGAAACTGACAAAAACAAAACTTTGGTCAAGTATAAACTGCAACAAACCTTCTTTCAAATGATTCAGAAAGTGCAGCTGGGAATTCTAAATATTGTAAAAAGATGCAAAATAAAGCCTGATGTCACTCGAAATAGAAAATTTTTCAATATCAGAACTTATACAGATATTAATATCAGATGAGTGAATCTCTAATTGTGATGTCCCTATAATGTCTCTGGCTAATGTTGTACACTATCATGAGCTCCAACTCCATCCTCTACCTTCCATAAAGACCAGGAAATATTCATGTTTTCACCAGGAAAAGTGTTTTCTTCGTAAAAATAAATAAATAACTAAACTTGATTTGAACATGTATATTTTCTTGCTCTTAATCATAGAAACATCCCCAGGTTGAATCTGGCACGCTTTCTCTCTTTTCCCCTGTTCTCCACGGAGAGACACATGTAGCTCTAGCTGCCACTTCAGGATGAATAGGGATGGATGGAATACTGCAGAGAACGGTGAAGAGGGAATGAGGGTTGGAGGAGGAAATATTGATGTTGATGACTTGTGAATAGTGGACGGTGCAATTCCACTGAGCTTTCACCGCAGGCTGGGAGCCACAGGGTGACGGGGCATCCGTCATGGATACAGAAACCTGCTATGACAGGATGCACCCAACTTCACCGTCACCACCTGAAGTCACCGCTTCGGTTTCCTGTTAGCGACACGCCACCGTCCTCCCTTGACAACCATAAATCTGGTTTGTTTTGTACATTTTTCAAATCCTTCTTTACGGCTTTAGTTTGAACATTTAAATATTTGCACTAAGTCCTTCGACTCTATTTTGATGACTTTATAAAACAAACTAATCATGTACGGCTTTCACATGCCTGAGTGTTTGAGGGGAAAATTAAAAGCACCATTTATTGTGAAGCTATTGTGTATTTTATCAGTTGCACATAATTTTCAAGAATGAGCTGATTGAATGAATGATAGTAATATTTTTTATTTTATTTATTAATCTATTTTATGATAGTAATGTTGCAGTGTTATCTGGTTAGCATCAGTGACGTCAGACCACTTTTTTCAGTAACGAGTAATCTAACGCGTTTCTGTTTCAAATCCAGTAGTCAGACTACAGCAACTTATTGAAACCATTTTGCGTTACTGTGTGTTACTATCTCCTTTTGCAATTGAATTTTATTTCCTCCACGCGTCTTGTCCAGTGATCGCCGTTTCTATGCGACAGTATCAGCAGTGACAAAAATGTAGAAAAAATGGAGGGAGATGTGCATTTTGTTGATGAAAATGAACTATTTTGAGTTTCGGTCGCCAATTCCGTTTGTTATAAGCGGCTTTGGGCTTGTTCTTTTTTTCTTTCTAAAGTCACTTGCAAATTGAATGAGTCACAGGTTGCACTTTTTGGGCTTGGAAATTAACAGACATAAACCCCAGAATTTGTCTGACACCCAGTTAGTTTTAGTCCATCATGATCCGTCCTGCTGTGTCTTAGTTAATGTTAAGTTAAGTGTCACAAATCTATGCAGCCATCTGAGCTGTTGAACCGCAGGAGAAGCGCTGTGCGCTGCGCTCTGACACCAAACGCAGGGCCGTAACACAAAACCTGGAGGCCGGGGCATGGTCTGGGCCAGGGTGTTCTAAAATTTGATTTATAGTTTTCCAGACAACACTGGAGCACACAAAGACACATACAAATCACTAAAGGTTTTGTAGTACTGTTGTAACCATTAAGCCTCCCCTTCAGTTCAACCTTATAAGTGGAGACACATTGTTGATGTTACCATTATTATGAAATAAGTTGCAATGAAGAATTACAAAAGGCCCTCACAGCGCTTTGCTGCTCAGGCCTAATTAGCAAAGCTCAATGTAATTTTCACAGACGGTGGAGTGTTGTTGTTAGCAGCTGCTGAAAGTAACAAAAAAATTACTTTTAATGTAACTTACTTACTTTCCAAATCAAGTAATCAGTAATCTGATCAAAGTTACTTTTTTAAAGTAACTCTGCCATCACTGGTTAGCACAAAGCGTTCACTTTTATTAATTAAAACAATGCACACACAAACAGGTGCCTTTTTAGTGAGTGAATCGAGGATAATTTAAACAGTATTTACAGTATTGAGTGCTAATGTGCTTAAATTAAATTTATTCTTTTACCTCTTTGTAATCGTGACAATGTGATTTTATCTGGACAAGTTTGCTGCAGCATTGATCAATGTTTACCCAATGGCTTTCAAATGTTTTCACACCCCTGTTAAAATACTATAATATTTTATTTTCATACCCCCTCCTTATTGTTGCATACATCTCTCCAAATAAATATAGTACCGGATGAAATTAGAAAAAAACCAGACCACTGCCCATTTACAGCCACCAAAAACCATTCACACACTTCAACTTTTTGCACATTTCTTTATGTGTCAAGTTTTTAATTAATCTAAAACATGACATTTTTTCAGAATTCTTTTTGTAGAAGAGTAAAACACGTTAGGGACATAAGTATTCACAATCTTTGCTGTGTCGACCCAGAGGTTAGTCAGGCTTTGCTGTAGTGTTTTCTTGTTGAGACAGCAGAACCATGATGAAGCTCAACCATTTTCACAGCATACACCACGGGTAAATCAGATCCAAAGCCGACCTTTTAATCACTGTCTGAACAGCCAAATTGCAATCTTTTCACCCTCCCCAAAAAAGTGATTTGTGTCACTTCCATATGTGGTCCACAATCTGATACACAGTGGCACAAAAGGTTGCTATGCAATGCATGCAACATATAGGGGGCGCTGCACTATATGGGGCGCAAAACGATGAGGGTTTTTTTTTTCTAGTCAGCATTTTAAGTACTTAACAGCTGTTTGTGTATGAAATGATCAATAACAGAGGAACAGCACTGATTAGGCGCCCCCCCCCCCTCCTACCAGCCGCTCTCCCCTCCCATTCAGGTAGTTTGGGTAGCGGCCCTACCGAGGACGCGCTGAGGCGCGTTTTTTTCTTTCAAATTTGTCGTGCTGCCTCGACAACAGGGAGCTAAAGATGAGGCGCAGAAAAAACTCCGGGGCACAAAACAGAAAACGGAAGAGGGCGAAGGATAAAGATGTAGGAGAGACGAAGAAAAGCTTTTCAAAGTGGTTGAAAGACAGAAGGTAAGTAATGTCAGTGTATCAACAAGAGAGTTGTAAATATTCAAGTTAGCTTAAGCTAGCCTAAAATGACAGGTCGTTGTTACTGTCCAATACGGGACGCGATTTATTCCGTATTGCTATAAATGTCTGACAGACACACCGATCACACATATCTCAACAATAAGTGTATTAATAATGACCAAAACAAAACACGCGAAATATTAGGGTCAGCTAAATTGTCGTTGCGGGACCTAAATAGGACTCCACGAACTGACGCTGTTGTCATGGTTACCTTGCGGACACTACGCAGCCTCAGTGAGCAGCTATCAACCAGTGTCTTTTTAAAATGTCCACCCCATACTACGCCGTCCTTAAAGTAAAACCTCTGGCAAAGATACAGATGGTAGTGGGAAGACAACAATCATAGTGAAGTTTAATAGAGACATTACAATAAACATGTCGGCGTTATTCAGTGGCACCCAGTGGGTTTGATATCAGATAGAATGGATCAGGAGAGGAAACGCAGAACCTATAGAATCAGACATCAGACTCTAAATCCCTCAGTCATTTCCTGAGACCAAAAAATAAAATAGATGGCAATTTAATGAACAAATCATACAAATAGATTAATAGTAAATAAATAAATATTGTGAAGAGAACATCAATAACGTTTATTAGGATTGTATAGAAAAAAGGTTGATATCTTTTATAAATAGTGTTTTGTGGTCAATATTATTTTACCATTTTATTAATGTGGGTTGCCAGTTTGGATAAGGCTTCCTATCAAGCTATAAGGATGATAGAAAACATGCTAACAAAAACCCTCAGACCTGCAGCTCATAGGAGGTTCTAGACACAGGCTAACAGGCTCTTTGGCTCACTTCTATAAGTTTATGTCCTGGGAGGGTGGGGGGCGCTGGTGAGATGTTCGCATCCACCTAAAAAATATGTTGTTGCGCCCCTGGCTGTGGTAACAGAAGAAAACTATAAATATATGGCTACACTTAACTTTACTGGATGTCTAGCTCGCTGTTACTGTCTCTTACTCTGTGCCCCCTAGAGACCTTTGTTGGAAATTTTGGTTTTCGGAAGGCTGCGACAAAACCTATGCATCCCATTTTAAGAGTGTATCGTAGAAAGAAACACAATGTTCAGTACAGGTAAGGATGCAAGTTATTAATTAATGAGTTAATCTAAAGTTGATTAGATTAACACAGAAAATTATGGCTATGGCCAAACAGCAAGAATAAATAAAAGTCTAACCGTTATTAGTTAATACAAGAGGCGTATACGAACTGTCCGTCCATCCATCCATCCATCCATCCATCCGTCCATCACAGATCACAGGGGTAGCAGCCTAAGTAAGGAGGTCCAGATTCCCTCTCCACAGCCTCTTGGTCCAGGAGTTCCCAGATCAGCTGAGAAACCTCCATAGTGTCCTGGGTCTTCCCCTTGGCCTTCTCCCGGTGGGATGTGCCTGAAGCACCTCACCAGGGAGGCGTCCAGGAGGCATCCTAACCAGATGGTCTCCAAATCCGAGACCATGGCTTCGGATTTGGAGGCACTGATCCTCATCCTGGCCGCTTCACACTCTGCTGCGAATCGCTCCAGTGAAAGCTGTAGATCACGACCCGATGAAGGCAGTAGGACCACATCTTCTGCAAAAAGCAGAGATGCGATCCTAAGGCCACCAAATCAGATCCCCTCAACGCCTTGGCTGTGCCAAAAAATTCTGTCAATAAAAGTATTGAAAAGAATTAGTGACAAATAGCCTTGGCGGAGTCCAGCTCTCACTGGAAACGAGCTCGAGTTACTGCCGGCAATGAGGACCAGACTCTGGAAGTACAGGGAGCATCTGTAGCCCAGGATCCGATCACCAAGGTCCCCACCTTCTGCTAGGGAATCCTGTCTCCTCTTCGACTGTGCCCTGCTGGGCTCCATGGGTTAAAGCCCAACCCCAAGGTGTATACGCCTCTTGCATGCGATGTTCACAAACGGACCTCATGATATTCTGTTGCCTTTATGAACTTTAATGTTCTCCTCTCCCTCCAGGTTGACCGCTATTGTTTTCTCCCCTTACATTTTACAGATGTTTCTGCCTCCCGCTATAAATGGAGTTCTTCCAGGCTTTCTTTGGCTTGTTGCTCCCCAGCAGGTCATAGGATACCTCCTGGTCGATGAGGACTTCAGCTCGCTGGATGATCTCACGGACAGGCAGAGGTGTCAGAGGCGTCACTGTATTTTGAACCTCATATCTCAAGATAGAAAAAAAAAAGCAGATGGTGTAAGATGCCAATTCTTAATTTTGTCCCCAAAGTGGTTGTGGATTGAAATGAGAGGTTTTAACTGTGTCCTAAGGGGTTTGAGTGAGGTTCTGTGTAAAATTTTCACAGATCACAGAAGACAGTCTCCTTTTCACAATGGATGTGGAGAGCCTATACACAAACATTGAAACACCCAGGGGCCTGGAAGCAATCAAGGAATGTTTCCGGGAGAATCCAAACCCGGACCGTCCGGACGACCTAATCTTGGAACTCCTTAGACTTAATCTGGAAAACAATGACTTCAAATTCGATGACAAATGGTTCTTACAAATTAAGGGTACAGCAATGGGCAAAAGATTTTCACCGGCCTACGCAAACATTTACATGGCAAAATGGGAAAGAGAGTGCTTTGGGAAATGCACTAAACTGCCGGATGCCTACTACAGGTATCTGGATGACATTTGGGGAATCTGGAACTACAACCATGAGGATCTGATCAACTTTACCGAAATCTTAAACAATCATCACCCATCAATTAGGGTTAAACTAACTTGCGACCCCAATCAGGTGGTTTTCCTTGACACGGTGACTTTTAAGGGTGAAAACTTTCAGAAGAACGGGACATTAGACAGTAAAGTACATTTTAAAAACACAGACTCACACCAACTTTTACACAGGCAAGTTGATGTGATAGATTCATTAATCGTGTTCAAATTTTGTCTATGTATGAAATTCAGGTTTGTAGAAAAATTAAGTAGGGGGATATAAATGTCAGCAAATGGAAAAGTGTCTTTTGTTGTGTCTAAGAGGGAGCTGAGGAGTTTTATCATTGAGGGCTGGTCCTTGTAGTCTTTGTTATTGATGCCGAAGGATAAAATAATTGATTTGATCATGTTAGAAGGTTTAGTGTTTCTAATAATGTCGTTTGCATGTTTAAATTGTGCTCCCGGATAAATGTCAATTTCTATGTTAGTGTTGGTCGGTGTTGGTATATTTTTGAGGTTTGAGTCTCCTATGATTCAGATTGGTTTTGATGGTGTAAGATGCCAATTTTTAATTTTGTCCCCAAAGTGGTTGTGGATTGAAATGAGAGGTTTTAACTGTGTCCTAAGGGGTTTGAGTGAGGTTCTCAAAACCTCTTCCAGTGTTATTTTGGAAGTGGAGGGCGTTTGTGGGTCCAGAGACGAATTGCAAAGTCCTTCCCGTGTTCCTTTTTTATTAGTATCTGTTGTTTTTGTAGGTTCCCTTTTGTTTGGTTGGGTTAATGGTGATTGGCGGGTTATTCTTGTTGATTTAGATAAGGAATCTTTAATTGTTTTCCTGGCCAAAAATAAGGTCATCTGTTTCACTGCTTTGACATTTTTTTGAATTTTCTTGGTAGCCTGGTTCAGTATTTTTTCTAGGTGTATTCTCGGTATTTGTTGAGTTTCTGTCAAAAGTCTCTTTTCTTCCTCAATCTTATGTTGGTTAAGTTGTATTTTTTGGTACAAGATAAACATCAGTTGTACCACAAGTTCAATCCACTTTTTGAGTTTATCAATTTGGTTCGGCATTTTCTTTGTACACAAACCTCGTTTAATAAACTCAATTTTTCTTGTTTCCAGAAAATAGAAAGTTGGAAGGTACTCGTAAGGGGATATCTTGAATCCTCACAAGGAGAGTTTCCAATATTTAGTTTAGATTGGACTCTCTCTTCGTTATAAATTTATACTATAAATGATATGATATAAATTCAAATAATCGTAATATTAATAGTATAAAATAACAATAATGTTACAGTCTGCTTTTCCTATTACAATAAATTAACTCCAAGGTAAAACTATTGTTTCTTGAACTTAATATTAATATTTTTATATATATATACACAAAGATATAAATATATATATGTGTAAAAAACTATATATATTTTTTATATTTTTTTTTTCCAATTCGTTCGCCTTTCCTTAAAGCTATGTTTTCCTTTAGAAAAATTATTGGATACACTTGTGTTAATAGTAGAAATGAACAGAGTTAGATACTAATAGTTAATAAAGGATTATAACTAAAGGTCAATCGATTGTATCTAAAGAAATTGTTCTAAAGTTGTTGCCACCATAGATAGGCTGTTTTCATCTTCTATTTTCTGTTCGTTCCTTTATATTGTTTTCTACATCCGGTCTTACCACAGCAATGTCATTCTTTTTATTATTTTTAGATTCCCTCAAATCCTTCTTTTCAAGTCTCTTGATCATCTCTTCTGTTTTGACCTTTGACAATTGCTCCCTTAGTTCTTTTATTTGATTTTGATCTTTACGTCTGTTCTCCATATGTACTTTTATTTCAGCGTTTAAAGCTACATTTTCTCTTTTTACCTGTCTCCAATCCGCCGCTGTAGTTTCAAATCTTTTCTTCCCAATCTCAGTCTCTCTCTTCACATGGGAGAATGAGGAGCGTCTTTTAGCCTGCTCCTCCAAGAGTTCATTGAGCTGCCGTTATTTTTTCGTGAGAGATTCTTGTAAATTTTTTTTCTTGTAAATTTCTGCCGCCATAGGCGGTGCAATAAGATCAGTTTGCATAGTTTTTTTTCTCTCAGGTTGCGCAGCAAGACAGTGCATTACCTTTAGCACTGACATTAGCATTTCACTGTCCCCCACTAGTGGGGGCTAATAGTATTGCACCCTCTATGGCGGTGCAATAATATTAGCCTGCAATATCTTTTCCTCTTAGGTTATGGAACTGCCTTGTGCAAGGCAGTTCATTTGCATTAACCTTTTAGCTTAAATAAGCTATTAGCTATTTCTCTTACTTATATATATTAAAAATAAACCTTTTTTAAAAAATATATAAATTTTCTATACGTATATATTTTTTTATACGTGACACGTCAGCTGAAGCATATGTCATACACGCTGGAAAATGTCAATCACTGATTGGTTGACATACCATCTTGTATCTATGCCTGTGACGTAAGGTGAAGAAGTTGCCAGCCAGCTGTGATGTTTGCATTTTTTAAAATCGTTGCTATGCGAAGCTGACTGGTCAGCAGCAGGATACGTCTTAGAAGCGGGAAAAGCACCATCTCTGATTGGCTGCCACGTACTACCAAGTCGTGGAAGCTTCTGGAACTTTCTGCTTCCGAGTCTGCTTCGGTCAAGTTAAGAAGTGTTTGTGCTCTCTCCATAAAATATACTATTTCAATATTTCATTTGATTACAGTATTATTATAACTGCTTAGACTTAATGTGTTCTTTGAGAAATGTGCTCAATTTTAAAAGTTTGACTGCTGTGGAATATTTTGTTGTGGCTCTGATAGCATACCTGATAGCTTGATGGATCAGGATTTTTGTAGATTTAGCCAATTTATTCCTAGCCCTCATGATATATGATATAGTTCCGCAAGTGCATCTTACGTCACTTACCAGTCGCAAGTTGCTCTCTATAACAGGTTAATGTGTGATTCGGTTCGGTTCGAGTGTAGTATGGTCTGAAGCGCAGCACCTGCAGTCATTTCTCTGTTGATTTTTAGCGTGACTCAGCAACGGAGAACATTGCGGTTCTGGTTCTGATGGACTAAACAAACTTAGCTATTTTATTTTAGCTTGGTGTGATGTTCATGATCTGAGATTTTATCATTATGTTTGGCCCAGGAATGACAAAATAAAATATCTAGGTTTATTTTGTGTGTAAGACCTTTGACGAAAGCCAGTTAGTTGCTAACATGTAAACAAATGATGGTTCCGGTTTGCTGCGGAAGTCACACCCATAAATCACACAAAGGGAATTTGTAAAGGTGAAGATTGGATTTGTCAAGATTATCAACTCCTCCTTTGGTGGAGTTGTAATCCAGGATCATTTGTGGCTTCGTGTCCTCTCTTGTGCTCAAAGATGCATCTTTGTGCATTGTGCTCATCACAAGAACATTTTTGTTTCTCTTTGGGCAGTGAGAAACAAGTGTTGTTTTCTCAGTGAAAGCAAATTTTGAGGAATGCAGAGATCTTCCTTTCATCATCAGAAGCTCACTGGGAAGTTCTGGTTTATTTTTTCTGACTGTTCCCAACATAGTCAGCTTTCTCTTCTGAAGTTCATCTCCAAGACGGTACGATGTAAAAAAGTTGTCGCACGTGATGTTATGACCTTGCAGCCCTTCAGTCATCTCCAACACCACCCGCATTCCCTGATTCTTCTCAAGTGCTCCTCCAGCTGGCTTTCCAGTATATACTTGCAGGTTCCATGCATAACTTGATTTTGCATCACAGGCTGCCCATATTTTGATCCCATATTTTGCAGGCTTCTTTGGCATATACTGTCGAAATGGACAGCGTCCTCTGAATGAAATGAGGCGCTCATCGACAGTAACATGGGGTCCAGGATTATACAATAAAGGCAGGATTTCGACCCAATTATCCCAGACATCTCTAATTGCTGCAAGTTTGTCTCTCTCGCGTCAACCAGCTCTGGTGTCACGGTTGTCAAATCGTATGACACGAGAGATCATGTGAAATGTCTCCAAAGACATTGTTGCTCGGAAGATTGGTCTTCCATTCTCTTCATTCCACAAACTTGCAGTTGCTTCACCCTTCGACCTGTATACTCCAGCTAACACCAGAATTCCGATGTAGGCATGTAAGTCAGTTGGATCCAGTGGTTTCCATTTCAAATGTCCAGTAACATTCTTCCAAACGCTTCCATATCATTCTGACGTGATGCTGTTTATTCACTATTCTTTCCCCATACACGTAGCTACGTGGAGAATATATGAGTTGCACAAAAATTAGCATCAGTTCATTTTTGTTTTCGCATTCTTTTATTATAGTTGCATGAACGTTGGGGAACAACAGCCTGCAGTGCAGATCTCAGAGTTCAGAAAGGCCTGTTTCTGGACCGTGTGTTGATCAGTCCCAGGACAGAGAAGGCACTGGGGAAATTGGACGTGGGACAGCGGGGAGGGGCTGGGCGTGCTAGGAGGTAGCGAGATGTAATATGCCGGTACTACACGGTGTAAGATTAACAACGGCCCAAACCCGTGTTTTAAATCAGGCTTTAAGATAATGTATCAAACTTCATGCACAAAATAAAATATACTATAGAAATATGAAAGCATTAAACTCACCGTTGGGTTTGCGTTCGCCTCCATGGTCGACAGCCTGGGTGATGCTGGTATTTCTTCAATATAACGGTTGTGTCACGTGATTAGGTGGATGTTGGACTCGGACATCCATTGCTAATGTCTGTGACCTGAAGTAACCTTGGCCATTTTTACAGCGAATGTTTAGACGCTGAATTTGAGACAGCGAATTTTTAGACGCTGAATTTCAGACGGCGAATTTGAGCAAGTTGAATTGGAGGACACTGAAAATATTGCATTTGAATTTTGAAAAGTTGAATTTTTTATATGCTGAATTTTTTAACACTGAAAATTTAAACTGTGAAAATATGTATATTGAAAATTTGATGACTTTGAAATAGGAATGTGAATTTTTTTTAATAAATGAAAACTGCAACCATGTACGAAAAATGACACTGAATTTTTCTTAGGTTAAAAATATATTCTGAATTTATTTTAATACTGAAAAAGTAAGCACTAATATACAGCATTCAAATTTCAGAAGCATTTTTAATTCAAATTCTGATGGCACATATTTACTTCCATACCCTGATGGCACATTAGAAAAAAGCAAAGCAAACAGTCATGGACCTGCTCAGAAACCCCTTCCCCGTAGGGGAGAGTGGGGTAATGTGAGCCATTTTTTTACATTTGTTTCCATGTAGGTAAGGTAAAATGATGTATCAGTAAAATGTAAACATTTCCTATTAATTTGGGATGTTTCCTAGCTATGGAAGTTATCAGAATATCGTCAAGACAAAGGACAATGAAAATATGATTGTTTTAAAAAAAAAGTGGTCCTGTGTCTCACTTTACCCCAGATCAGGGGTAAAGTTAGACAGACCAGAAAAATCAATGGGGTAAATTGAACCATTTGGGGGTAAGCTGATACACTTACGTTTTCCACTTTAATACTACCATAACACATGTTCTAACAATTTGAATCCTGACTGACAACCTAAACTTAAAAAACAAAAAATTGTCAGACTACAATCAGTGTTATGGAGATTGGTTAATTATAGTTAGCACTTGAAAGTAACCCAAAGTATTAAAATGTAAATCAAATACAACATAATATACTTCAAAATGTTTTAATAAACATTCACAGTGTGATAATCATAACACAGGACCTTAGCTAGTATCTGGGTGTCAAGAGCAAAGTACAAGCAGAACCAGCTAATGCACAGTCTGGGTCTCAGAACGTGGACCCATAATCGGAACCAGCTATAACACACTACAGACTGGGGCTCAGAAAATAGGATTATCATAACCAGCTAGAACAGCTCGGGACTAAGGACAGAGGCTGGACACACCTTGATTAGAACATCAGCTTCATACTCAATGACAATGCCTACTCTACATTCCAGCCCTGAAAGTTACAGGGAAAGGTGAGGAGTTGCTCTCTCCATGTGGTTGCTCCAGGCCTATTAGGTTGAGGCAGCTTTTTCACAACATCACTACAGCCAGATTGTCAAAGAACTCCCCTACTGTAGTTTTATTGAAGGCTGTAGCCCTTCCCAGGGATGTTGCCTCTGGAGTTCGGACAGAGAGATGGCAACGTGCAAGAAACCTCCGAAACCACTCTATTCCTAGAGAGTACATAATTTATTATTATAAGATTATTATTTAGCATCATTATTTAGCTTGTGATCACTTGCACACCCTAGCATACCTGCACATTGTTTCTCTGTCCAATTGGTTGGAACAGGGATATTGTTTCTCTTTGCGTATTCAAATGCCAGTTCACGGCACTTAACTGGAGGAAGGCCGTGGAACTGGTCAGCTAGTTGTTTCAGTGTTTAGCAAGCTCCTCATCTGTGAATATTCTCTTTGCCTCAGCTACTGCACTCCAGGCTACTGATTTTACTTGCCCTTTCTCTTTTTTCTTTATGAATCTTTGTAGGGTTGTCTTGTCAATATTTCTGTCCCTTCCAGCTTTTCTTAAAGACTTCTTTCCTTGCCTGACCTCAGCAGCTGCATCCAATTCTGCGAGGGGTGTTTGTCCCCAGGTTGTTTTCCTGGTGTACTTTCTTGGCATGATGGCTTTTCTACAATGGTTATGACATAAAAATTAAACAGATGTAATGTAATATTACACTAAATATGTTTAAGACTAAACTTAAATTGTACTTCATGATGGGATAACGTAAGACATTGTATCACATTACCCCACGGCATTTGTCTCATTTAACCCCACAGCCACCATTTTATAAAAAACAACATCTCTAGCAAGTCAGGCTAATCTTGAACTAGTATCAATCACATGGTTGTATATGTTGGAAGTTCATCAACATGCATGATATAAATTTTTCTACCTGAATTAATTTGCTTTGACACAATAGTTAATTTTGTTTATAGCTAGAAAATTTACTTTCACGAGCAAAAAAAAATTTTTTATGAAAAAAACATACTTATCACAGCAACAGCACCAACTTCACCTTCCTGGTAAAGGGAGAATGGGACGGGCTTGTAAATATAATGGTCACATGACCATAATTTTGTTCCATTGCCTAGATCAGGGGTCGGCAACCAATGGCTCCGGAGCCACGTGTGGCTCTTTCATCCTTCTGTTGTGGCTCCCAGTGACTTTGGGAAATAGAATATTTTATTAAAATTAAATCATTAAAAAATTATAAATTAAAATAATTTTAAAATAAATGTCTAAATCTGAAGATTATGGTAAACTTGTAACATTAAAACAAAAAGTTTTGAACATTTTTAGCACCCAAAATATACGTCATGTCCGCCGATGTGCGACAGGCATTCCTAGCATACCCCACATGTCTGACAGACCGCATTTTTTAGCTCACTGATTTATTGACTTTTTGACCCTCGCCTGGAAGAAACATTATGAATAAATCTAAGAAAAGGAAACATCCTGAAGATGGCAGAACATTTAATGCTACGTGGACAGATCATTTTGCTTTCACCGCTGATGAAACTGGTTCACCAGTCTGCTTAATATGTGGCGAAAGACTGGCAAACAACAAGAAGTCAAATGTTGAAAGACATTTCGAGAACAAACACTCTGTCTTTGCTAAAAGATATCCCGAGAGGAGAGAAAAAAATGCTGTTTCGGAGCTGATGCGGAAGGCTGAAGCGAAATAAGTGAAATAGTCTTTTTTTTTTTTTTTAATTCAGGAGGACAGGTGACCGCACACACGCGATGGGACACAGAAGCAGACTGCACATTTTTCGGTTTGCATGGTTCGTTCAGTGCCGGTGGATAATATTTGAATAAGTTTTGATTTTTTATCTCCTGAATAAGAGGAGGACAGGTGACTGCATTCTGTTTCTATTTTTCCTTCAGTGCGGGTTGGGTAAGTTTCGGTTTTTATTTCTTAAATACAAAGACCCAAATAGGGTATTTTGTTTGCAATTGAGCAAAGTGTAAAATGCGTTTTGTTACATGCAGAAATAAAATTTTGTGTTCTCTGCAGCAGTTCGTTGATTTCATAAACGCAACATAGTATCGATTTTTGTACATAGCATATAGGTTTTATATATATGACGTCAAAATGGGTTGTGGCTCCAAGTGCTTTCTTTTTATTGGGAGGCGGTCCCAAATGGCTCTTTGAGTAGAAAAGGTTGCCGACCCCTGGCCTAGATATAGGGGGTGTCTTACATTACCCAATGTCTCACAATACCCCACTCTCCCCTAGCGTAGAAGTGTGGCAAGGTGGCCTCGTTGTTCATTTTCTGATTTAAATTTATGTTCCTTATATCACCGTTTTGGATTGTTTCTTATATTTTGAAGTTGTTTACGTTTTTTAGAATTATTTGAGTTATATTTTTGGGGTTGTTGTGTTGCATGTTTTTGATTGGTTGTTTTTGAGGTCGCGTGCCACGGAGACGCCCACTGAAGCGCACAGGTGTTCTGCATCTAATCAAGCTGCGTGCAGACCAGGGAGGATAAGTCGTGGACACCGAGACAGCAGCGCGACGAAGTAGCCAAAGCTGGACAGACCATGGGTGTAAGAGCAGCGGGGGGAAGAGACAGACGGACTTGGGCTGTGTTTTTTTGTGGAGGACGGCACGAGCAGGCGCAGGAACTAGCGGCGAGAGGACGGGTTGCCAGGAAGCGCCATCCGTCGGGTTGTTGTGGAAGCCGCGAGTTACTCGACTGGTCGCCGTTAGGAAGCGTGTGGCCGGCTGGAGGAGCCGTCGGGACCAGGGTGCGGCTGAGGTTCATCGGAGGGGAGCTAAGCATCTATTTTATAGACTCGTTTTGACTTGTTGGACAAGGACTGCCTGCGCCTCCTCTTTCTTTTGATTTCCTGTTTTTAAAATAAATTATTGGAACTTTTATTGGTTGTTGGAACTCTGTTCACAATCCCTGCTAGTTTTATATTGGGTACTCCACTCGGGTGCCACAGAATCTGGCGTTGTCGGCAGGATAGCAGGATTAGCAGGATTGTGAACAGTGTTGTGAAGAAAAAAAGAGAAGATGAATGCTCTGCAAGTCCCTTCATTATTGGCATGAATATAATCAGACATTGCTAGGATGTGGTTTTCTATAACCCTGGGAAGCTCTTGTCCTTCCGCTGCCAAAACCCAAGGTCTCGGTGGGCATGGCGGGAGGCTGTCTCCCTGGCCGGGGGACCGCTGTTGCTACTAAGGATGAGTTCATGGGATACGTCGGGCCAGCTCAGAGAGGAGGGGTCAAGATTCCAGCAAGAAGCGAAGTGGTGATCTGGGGACGAGCTCGGGCAGGAGCAGCAGGGAGAGAGTACTGCGGCCTAGTGGAAGCCCCGAAGGAGCTCAACGCTGTCTCATTGCCCTAGGGTGCTACCGAAGGATTGGCCGCCTCTACCAAGTCGACGACGTAGATGACCACAGGGGTCCAGATGTTGACCTGGCTGTCTATGACAGTGGCGTGGTACAAGTCGGGCTGGTGGAAGCTGTGGATTCCCTAGGGGAGAGCCAAGGCTTCAGCCTACAGAGGTTAGTGGAGCAACCAGGTTTATAACCTGCCGGTAGCCGGACACCCTATTGCAAGAATGGGATAAAGTGTTTTTCTAAACATGAGGACTTTGGTCGGACGGATGCCGTCAAGCACACCGTTCCAACGGGAGATGCATGCCCTACGAGGGAGGAATTTGGATCACTGTTACCACTCATGTAAAACGAAATGAGGTCACTGCTTGCAGACATGTTGGATAGAGGATTGAAGAGACTGTATCCCAATGTTGAAACTCATGAACTGCCTTTAATGCTCTATTACCCTGTAATTAATGAATAAGTACTGTGTCGCGCTATACGCGCTGCTAGAGGACAATGTCCTTCCCGTTATAGAGAGTAAATGTCGGCCGGGACTGGCCTTGTTAAAGTGTGGGGGGGTGTGGCAAGGTGGCCTCGTTGTTCATTTTCTGATTTAAATTTATGTTCCTTATATCACTGTTTTGGATTGTTTCTTATATTTTGAAGTTATTTACGTTTTTTAGAATTATTTTAGTTATATTTTTGGGGTTGTTGTGTTGCATGTTTTTGATTGGTTGTTTTTGAGGTCGCGTGCCACACGCCGGGAGACGCCCCACTGAAGCGCACAGGTGTTCTGCATCTAATCAAGCTGCGTGCAGACCAGGGAGGATAAGTCGTGGACACCGAGACAGCAGCGCGACGAAGTAGCCAAAGCTGGACAGACCATGGGTGTAAGAGCAGCGGGGGGAAGAGACAGACGGACTTGGGCTGTGTTTTTTTGTGGAGGACGGCACGAGCAGGCGCAGGAACTAGCGGCGAGAGGACGGGTTGCCAGGAAGCGCCATCCGTCGGGTTGTTGTGGAAGCCGTGAGTTACTCGACTGGTCGCCGTTAGGAAGCGTGTGGCCGGCTGGAGGAGCCGTCGGGACCAGGGTGCGGCTGAGGTTCATCGGAGGGGAGCTAAGCATCTATTTTATAGACTCATTTTGACTTGTTGGACAAGGACTGCCTGCGCCTCCTCTTTCTTTTGATTTCCTGTTTTTAAAATAAATTATTGGAACTTTTATTGGTTGTTGGAACTCTGTTCACAATCCCTGCTAGTTTTATATTGGGTACTCCACTCGGGTGCCACAGAAGCGTCACAAAGTGCTCGCAGTTTCGTTCAAGTAGGTTATAGGACACCTCCTGGTTCATTTACCCAATGTCTCACAATACCCCACTCTCCCCTAGCGCAGAAGCGTCACAAAGTGCTCGCAGTTTCGTTCAAGTAGGTTATAGGACACCTCCTGGTTCATTTACCCAATGTCTCACAATACCCCACTCTCCCCTAGCGTAGAAGCGTCACAAAGTGCTCGCAGTTTCTTTCAAGTAGGTTATAGGACACCTCCTGGTTCATGAGGACTTCAGCTCGCTGGAGTCGCTGTGTGGTTGTATCATCATACTTGTTGTCAAGTTCTTTCTTTAACTTATGCAGCTTCCCCACTTGAGAAGGGATGGATGATGCAGACTCTAATCAGCAGGGTTTTACTCAAAGGACCAAGCAGTTCTCTTCATTTCATTCTCCATTTATTTAATGTGTATTAGAACATGTTGACCTTTGGTCCAGAAGCAGGTAAAAACCTTTAAACAAACCCAAAAGAAGAACACCTTCACTCAAATTATATAAGCAAACCACTGTGAATCAAACCCATAAAGTAAATCAAAGTTAAATGAACAAGTAATTAAGTCCCTTAACCTTAAAGTACATTTCAAATTCATATTTACAATTGCATAATATTTATATTCATTTAAATATACAAATATCTACTTCTAAATACCAGTCATAAATATTTACTTTATAAGTATAAATAGCTTCACGTTGTTATCCTTAATGCTAAATTGATTGATAGCTAAACTTAACACCTAAATCCATTATTCAAACACACAACAATCAATTCAATCATAATATCAATCAATTAACACCACAATCCACCGATTCAGTCCAGATGTTGCTGTTCATGGGCGCTAATAAGCTAGCAAGCTGGAAGTCCGATCAGAGGAACGAGAGTATCTTAGCAGCAGTGGCGGCTGGTGCTAAAAAAAACTGAGGGGGGCGCACACAAACAAACAAATGAAAAACAAACAAAACAAATCTTAAAAAATAGCACTATTTGAACATGAATTTTGCCCTCCTTTCCTTCTGCCCTGCAAATTTCTCAATTACATTCTTGTTAAAGTCAGTCATCTCTGTGACTAGTCTTTTCTCCATTGACAACTTAACACAGTCTATTATTCTAGAAAGGATGTGCCGATTTTTTGTCACCTCTTCATTGTGCCTTCTAACAGCAATCCTGTAGCCTTCATCTAGCTGTTGAGCAATGCTAAGTTTCCCCCAAAAACTTAGCTTCATTGCATTGTCTAGGTGGCTGCGGCTGTTTTCGTGCCGTTTGCATTTTTCTGAAAGATGTTTTAATTCTCTTACCCCAGTTGTTGTCCACATTGCCTCCGTGCCAGAACTTTGAAATAGCAAACACGGAAAGCAGTAAAAGGCATTGATTACATCACATCTAGCTAGCCAACTCCGCTTGTCATAAGAAGAGCTGGAAAAAGTCCGCGTGTAGGATCATCCACGATCACTTGCCTGCTGCTGAATTTGTAAATTGGGACGATCCTGTTTTTTTTCTTCAAGTGAACGCTTTGTAAAATCATTTTTTGTAAAGATAAAACAGAATTTTCTCTCATTTCGAAACTACTCCACTTTGCAAACGTAAACGTGAATGGACCTAACGAACTGCAGCTGCGCTAATGAGTCGAATCGGGGATTGTCCAATCACACAATGTTTTTAAAAAAAATTAGCCAGTACTGACACTCTACCAGTAATGACACAACAGAATGGGTGTGTCCGGGACGCAGAGCGCTGCGCCCTGTGGAAAACCTTAAATAACCAATTAAAAGTCAGCCTCAGATCACCTGGTTGCCAAAAGTTGATGCGCCTACATACACACTCATTAGACCGGCGCCCTGCACATAGGATAGGAAGTGTGCACGATGTGAGCAATTAAATAGAATTATGTATTTACTATTTTAATAAATTCTAACATGTCTATTGGACACACAGTATGAATAAATACATTTCTAAGTATTTTGCAGTTCAGAAATCATTTATTATCTAAACAATTTAAATTATTTTTTTTTCTTTCTGATTTGACTTCACACTTGTTGATGCGGTACGAATCGTTTCCCACCACCTCTTTCAGCAGCTGCATGCGCACCACAACCTTATCCATTATAACAATCGTGGATCCCTTGTCCGCCGGTTTTATTATAATGGAATGTTGGTGTTTTAGTTGTTTAAGGGCCTTTTCCTCCTCTATGGTGAGACTGTCATTTTCTTCCTCAATAGGAATTTTCTTCTCCCCAATTTTGTCCTGTTGTATCAATTCCAGGATTTCAGGTTTGATTTTATGGATAGGGGGTTCCCATTGGGAAGATTACATGAAGGGGGCTGGTGTTTGCTTTTTTGTTGTTCCACTTTTAAAGAAATCTGCCAATTTAATCCTCCGATGATACTGTTGAATTTGGAATCTGTTCAATTCCCTCATGTTTGGATGTTGATGTGAGGTGGGAACAAATGAGAGTCCTTTGGAAAGAAGTTGGATGTGGTGTCCGTCTAATTGAAATGTGGGTGAGAGGTTGAGAATACCTTGTTGAATGTTTAAATCTTCAGTTTGTGGAACATTAATTTGATTTTTTATGGTGTCCCTCTCCAGTTCTGTGGTTGCGGTCTTACCGTTAGATTCAAATGTGCCGGTACAGTTTAAATGCCGGCACCAGTGTGAAAAAATTTTTCTCCAGTATCTTTTGTCCAGTGTATATTGTCTTTTTCCATCTGGAAATCAGTGTTCGGTATCGGTGTAATTGTGTGATGATGTAATTTGTTACAAGTTGATGTGATAGATTCATTAATCATGTTCAAATTTTGTCTATGTATGAAATTCAGGTTTGTAGAAAAATTAAGTAGGGGGATATAAATGTCAGCAAATGGAAAAGTGTCTTTTGTTGTGTCTAAGAGGGAGCTGAGGAGTTTTATCATTGAGGGCTGGTCCTTGTAGTCTTTGTTATTGATGCCAAAGG
This sequence comes from Gambusia affinis, assembly GCF_019740435.1. NCBI lineage: Eukaryota > Metazoa > Chordata > Actinopteri > Cyprinodontiformes > Poeciliidae > Gambusia > Gambusia affinis. The sequence goes on from NC_057868.1 coordinate 16,837,643, forward strand.
ATAAAATAATTGATTTGATCATGTTAGAAGGTTTAGTGTTTCTAATAATGTCGTTTGCATGTTTAAATTGTGCTCCTGGATAAATGTCAATTTCTATGTTAGTGTTGGTCGGTGTTGGTATATTTTTGAGGTTTGAGTCTCCTATGATTCAGATTGGTTTTGACGGTGTAAGATGCCAATTTTTAATTTTGTCCCCAAAGTGGTTGTGGATTGAAATGAGAGGTTTTAACTGTGTCCTAAGGGGTTTGAGTGAGGTTCTCAAAACCTCTTCCAGTGTTATTTTGGAAGTGGAGGGCGTTTGTGGGTCCAGAGACGAATTGCAAAGTCCTTCCCGTGTTCCTTTTTTATGAGTATCTGTTGTTTTTGTAGGTTCCCCTTTGTTTGGTTGGGTTAATGGTGATTGGCGGGTTATTCTTGTTGATTTAGATAAGGAATCTTTAATTGTTTTCCTGGCCAAAAATAAGGTCATCTGTTTCACTTCTTTGACATTTTTTAAAATTTTCTTGGTAGCCTGGTTCAGTATTTTTTCTAGGTGTATTCTCGGTATTTGTTGAGTTTCTGTCAAAAGTCTCTTTTCTTCCTCAATCTTATGTTGGTTAAGTTGTATTTTTTGGTACAAGATAAACATCAGTTGTACCACAAGTTCAAATACGTCACCACGCAAATACATTATTGGAACCAATTACGATTCCAAAGAATCAAAGAGAATCGAGAACCAGTTCTCGATTCCCATCCCGAGTCACACATCCATGTGCCTACATACACTGCTGGGGAAAAAAAGCATATTCATGCGAACAGACGTTCACTGGACTTACAGCAGAGTTTGGTCGTTGTTTATCCATCCCACATCATGCTTCCACAAATTCTGCAGACAAAAGAAGACAAGATTTCCAACCAATCAGATGGTTGGAAATCTTCAAATGAATTTCCAAATTTGAAAAATTCTTATGTTTTGATTTATGTTTTGGTTAAATTTGGCAGGAATGTGTAAATGACAAAAAATGTTGTTGTGAAAGAGAATGCTACATAAAAGGTACACCACAGAGGTCACATAGAGAACACAGCAGCTTAGTCACTCACACACAAACACACACAATACACATGTGAGCTCCTATGTTGCCTGTTCTGCTACAATAGCACCAACACAATGTGGAAACTGAGGGAAAAATTGCTGAATTCAGGTTGTTTTTCACTGAAGGAACAAGTGCCTCCTGAAGTTAAATTGTTTTCAGTTGTGTATTTTTTTTTTTTCCAGTTTTACCAGGTTAAAGTGTGAGAAAATGAGTGTTAAAGTTTTGGTGATCAAAAACTTTAAATTGGATCAAAGTTGCCAATGAATGAGGGGAAATGTATATCTCCCTAGGGGAGCAGAGAGTATGTCCATCGCAGGATTTATTTATGATGGTGAAGCTGCAAAAAGGCTATGAATTAATTATCAAAGCATAACTCTACCAGCTTCAGAAAGTAATCTACTGAGGTAAAAATTAAAAGAGAAACATATAAACTATATGTATTTATATGATAATAAGCTTGTTTCTATGTTAGCAGTGTATTGTAAAGGCGTAGAAATGTCATACTTACTCAAACACCAGTAGTTTTTTCTTCCTCACCATTTTACTTCTCCATCGTAAATCCACGCAAAACTACAGAAAAATACAGCAAAAAAAGAGTGATCCAAAGTTTTTAGGATGTAAAGCGCTCACTGAGTTGTTTGGATCCCAAACTAGATGTCAGAGGTTTCTCCTGGAGCTTGTTCAGTGTTCACGGTTCTGACTGAGTTTCTGAATCAAAAACTCCAAACCAACCGTTTCTGTCCCTGAAAACTGCCATGCACTCTGGACAAAAGAAAAGCATGGGTGACATTTTCAGACAGACATTCCAGTTGCAGGGCAAGAGGCAAACCCAATTGTCGAGATCTTTGAGGGCTCCCGCTACCAGCAAAAACATGACCTACCCTTAAACCAGTTGTGTGTACTGCATAGATGTTCCTATCTGTCAGAACATGGTCAGGCATCTCTTCAAATGTCAAATGATTGTTACGAAACGTTCCATCACTGATCAGTTGCTGTTTAACGCCGACATAAAGTTGGTCTCCTTTTTCAATCACTCTGTCAAGCAACACTGTGTCAAACTGCAACCCCTCATTGTGGTAAGCTAAAAATGTGAGTGCCATGCATGTGCACTGGTAATTGCGGGAAAATGCAGCATACCTTTTGTCGGCTTGAGAATGTGAGGCACTTACCGACAGGACAGGTGGACCGCTGATCCCGGGTTCCAGCGCAGAACCCGGGATCAGCGGGTTCTGCGCTAAAAGAAAAAAGTCAGTATTTATACAAATGTTCACCTGATGACTATCTACTACCAATTAGGCCAGTTGTACACCAGTATTTTGTAATTCAGTAATCAATTATTCAGGTGATAAATAAATTAATTGAAATATAATTTTGATAAACATAATGGTAAATACTATTATTACAACAGTATTGGATCAGTTTTCAATATAAATACATATGTTCATATTTGTGCATCTAAAATTTGTTTTTCTGTACTTCAGAAATTAATCTGTTAACAATATTAGCTCACTTTTTTAGCCAATCTGAAAAAACAAAAATTTTGAAATTACATTCAATTTAATAAAAATAAAAAAGGCACAAATAATAAAGCAGCACACCCACAAAGTTAAAAACCGGAAAACACATTTTTTAATATATATAAAATCACTTTGCACAGTCATTTGTAACTTTTGTGCGTGACAATCTTTGACATCTTCGTCATACACAGAACCACGTATGTCAACTTTCTCCACAACACATTGCACTCTTCCACCCATTTGTTGTGACTGAAATGGTAGGAAGGAGTTACCTGGCAGCTCCCATCCCGAACATGGTCCTCCAGCGGCACGGAAGAGGACTCGGTAGGGGCCTCAACGTCCATCGGGGGGACTGGACTCCGTGCCTGGCAACGAGCTGGCGTGGTGGTCTCTCTCGGCAATCCAGCTAAAAGTAACTTTTTTTCTTGTCTCTCATTCTAAAGAGTAACAAAGTTAAAGCAGGAAGAAAGATGAAAAGAAAGCCAGAGGTTGAGTGTTCTGCAGGGAGGGAAAGCTCAGGAAGGAGGATCCGCTTCCCAGCATTCACAGAAGGGAACTGGGTTGACCAGGGGATCCACTGGTCCAAAGGAGACTTTGGAATATGAAATATGATTCAGGGTAGCGATGTAGGCAAGTTCAGTGGAGTAGGAAAAAAAAAAAAATCAAAAAGTGTTTGGAAGGACAGGAGGCAACAAGATCAGAGAAAAGGAAGTGTTGGAATATTTCCACGGAAATAAATGGAACAGGATGATTGTTGGGAAAAGTAGATAGAAAAATGACAAGAGAAAGATAGGAGAACATAGAAAAAGAGTATGGAAGACTAAATGCCAGAGACTCAACAAATATTAGAGGCAACTCGGATACAACACGTCATTCATCAGTGACAACTGAATTTGTGTTTATATCTGAAGTCCATGAAACCCAAATTCTACTGGCATTTAAGTGTTTAAGACAATCAGATTTTGTGAGATAAGAATAGCCATCATTATAAAGTCACATTCACCTGTTGTATGAATTTTATGTAAAGCCTGGAGTGCCTCTCTCTAGACTGCAGCTCTCCCCTCCGTGCTGAAAGTTTGGACATAGTTGAAATTTTAGAAGTTTGTTGTCTCTAGTAAAGCACAGAGCCATCAGTGGATGGGATAGTTTCCTATATCAGAACTTTTTTGTCAAATGTGTTTTCATCTCCTCTTTTTCACATTAATCTTTTATTTTGGAAATGTAAAAAAAACCCTTAAATGACCATACAAACATTAAAAAATAAATTAATCTGTAGGGGCAAACTGTAAAAAGCATATATATATATATATATATATATATACATATATATATATAGTTTATTTTGCATAACTGTGCAAACGCTTAAACTAAGAAATTAAAGTGCCCTTTAATTTTTAGTAATTGGTTTTCTTTTTGATCAGCAAGCTTTATGTTCTTCCTCTACCTGTTAAAGCTCTCCTTCACGTTTCTCCTGTGAAGTTTATTTGTACAGCATATATCAGGATTAAGGCAGTTCAAAGTTCACAAGAACATAAAATCTATATAATCGCATCACATTTGTGATCAACAGCCTACTACAGGAAACCTTTTTGATTTAGAAATGACCTTACCATTCCAATACTTTCATTTTCAACACGCAAAATCACTGGCAGATTTGGAATCAGTTTGATGCTGGGAAAAATAAAGTCCATTTTCTGCTTTCTAACAGACAACCTCAAGACTTTGTATCCAAACTTACAAGTATTGACATTACTCCATTGTGACCAAAAAGAGCCAATGTTCCTTCTTAACATGCCGCTAAAGACCTTCATCCACTCTGAAAGAGCTATGCGTTATCTTTTTAATCTAATTTTACATTCAAACGGCTGTTTTCTAATATTCCAGAGACATTTTGAAAAGATAAAAGTGCTCCAACCTGCACTAGATCTCTTACTGACACTTAACACAAAGCAGAATGTCAGGAAGATCAGCAGGTACAAATATTGGTGCCTTTACTACAAGCGGGAAAAGTGTGTGTACTGGTACACTGAGTTACTCTTTGTTCTGTTTTCTGCTGACCTGTTTATGTCTCTGATGACCTTTGCATTTTGCTCCATGCTATTTTGAATGCACTCAGATAGATGTGCTATTAATATTAACACAGCAAGGAACCTCATCTGTTATTCTCAAAGTGTTGTAAAGGAATCTGGGCCTGCCGTTTAGCTCCTGTAGACACGCACTCCTCTGTGATCCCTGTCTACTCGCTTTGAGAGCAGAGCTTCAGTGGATCTAGAAAACCTCCAGCTGTTGGTATACATCTGTAAACAGGAACAGCGATGACACGAACAAAACGTCTTAAACGTCTCAGGCTTCTTAACACGGACAGAACGATTTCTACTATTCAAATACTAGACAGGTCCAAACTTGTCTTGCTTGCAAAGTGTAATTTTTCTGAAAATAGCATTTTTTTGTGTGTCTTTTAAAAACTTTTGAGTAGTGTGTTTTTGTGTTCCTTGAGAAACTCACATTTTAGAGAAACAATGGCATCGCAGCATGCTTTGTGCATCACTGCAGATGCTTTGTACAGCCATAGCAACAACAGGGCAATATGATAACATACCGCAGTACTAAAGCTACCATGTTTATGAAGCTGTGGTAGAAGTTATGGTTGCAGTTTATACTGTGATTCATCCAACTCTGAAGACAGACCCTGGATCTGTGAATGAAATGAAACCCAACTTAGTTGTGTTCCAGTTCTAAACAGGCAATGGTAATTGTTATGCTCGCTAAGTAGTTAAATTTATTTTAGCAAGTTAGCAAATAACAATGTTTTTTATTGTATTTGAATTTGAATGTAGATATGAGCAACATTGGACCAGATCGTTGCCCATATAGAATTGCTCAAGGGTTCAGTTCTCCTAAGGTATTTTGTAGGGAGACCCCGTGGGAGTATATGGCTTTAAAAGCTATCCGATCTTGTATGCCCAAATACAGAGGCGTGTCTGCATTAATAGAGAAAAGTCAAGTCTTTTTCCAGTACATGATGGATGTTTCCTGGGTTGCCATTTGTCATCAATCCTACTTGTGGGGCTTATGGACAGGATCTCAAGGCCTAGAGGTGGAGAAGAACCTCAGGATCTCATCTTTGCTCTCCAAACATGATGTAGTTCTGTTGGCTTCTTTACACCGTGACTTCCAACGTGAGCTGGAGCAGCTGGAGCAGTTTGCTGAGTGTGAGGCTGTTGGGATGAGTCGGCTCCTCTAAGTCTGTAGCCACTGGTCTCAACCCGAAAAAGGTGGACTGACCACTGTGTTTTGGAGAGCTGAGTCTCTTTCTAAAGTGGGGTTTAGCTGTCTTGTGCATGAATGTTGAGCCAAATAGTAAAGCTCTCAATTGACCGGTCTGTGTTTTGCATCCTTTAGACGTCAAAACAGGCATCTACAAAATAAGTTACAAAATTTTCATAGTGTATAATAGTTTTTCTGCCCCGATATGTTTCACATTGTCCTTAAGTTCCTTGAACTGGTATTAAATATTTTGGCTTTTTTTTTTTCATGTGACTTTTTAACCCCTTCAGTTAGAACATTGAATCAGAATCATGGATGAGTGAACCGACTCATACAGAGCTGGTGTTCACTACTGACTGATCATCAAAACATTTGATTAGCAGGTCAAATCCAACCTGAAAGCCTCCCGGGTTTCATTGCATACACATATGTACACGCCTACGACATACACACACAAGTGCAAGAGGTGGGTTGAATAAGTTGGGGATCTCCCTCTGCTCCACCTACTAGCCACCAGCGACTCCACTGGTTGAACAGAGGTCTATACAGCCTGGGAGTGTCTCACTAATTTCTATTTAGATGTCTGCCACCCGCCCCCCTACCCTGGGGAACACTGTGATTGATCTTGATTTCATTGACTACAATTCAGGGAGGAACCATGTCTGCTGCTGTGAGCAAGTGTTTTTTTTTCCTTTTAATGCTCCCTAACACCCTCTATTTTCCCTACCATTCTGGGAAATTACTCGTAAAACACATCATCTCTAGGAAGAATTAGAAAGTAACCAAATAGAGAGTTGTGCAAAGCCCAGCACAAACTGTCAAAGGGTAAAGATGTTAGCTTTATTTTTTTTAAAGGTGCTGTGCTGATGTAACCTCTGACATTACTATTGATTAGCATCACCTGTCAGGCTGCTGGTGTACTTCATTCACTGTCGCTGCAAGGTGCAGGAGAGACCTGCAGTTTGGACTTTTTCTTTGGCACAAGGTGCTCTGGTGGCAGCTGCAGCGACGTTGGCGTTTCCCTGGCAGGTACACTGAAGGACGACTCCCCTGGGTCCAGTTTGGACGGCTTTAGCGGCGACCTTGAAAGACAACAGGAGACAATAAACCATAAATCAACCCAGAATGAAAGTGCACAACGGTGGTGGGGTGTGGGGTAGGGGGGCACACGGTTGGTAGAGACACAGGCAGACAAAAACGGAGGGAACTAAGACACACGTGTCACTCCCAGGTTCATTCATGGTCCCAGTGAAGCAGCGCTCTGTTCCAATGTTTGGTGGACTCAGCAAAACGGGAGCTTCCTCACCAGAACCTGATTCCACAGAAGAAGAGAGGATGGAGAGCAGAATGAAGGGACGGCTCACAAAAATCATACAAAAATAATACACTGTCATCTGATCAAAGCAGGCGGCACTGAGTATCATGTTCTTTGATCTCTGCAGTGACTTAAACACAATTCATTTTCCTTCATCTGAAAGTCCAGAAGACACAGAGGCTTCAATAATTGTCTGAATCGACGACTATCTGACAAACGGCCACAGTTTGTAAAACTGAGTTGTGTGTGTTTGATCAGGTGGTCAGCAGGACAGGAGCGCCGCAGGGGACTGTTCCCTGACCGTTCCTGTTCAGTGTGTTTAACTCAGATTTCCAGTGCCAGACAGCTCTGTCAGAAACCTGAAGATGTTTGCAGATCCCAGAAACTGACAGCATGGCCGCGACTGTTGCTCTTCTAATTATGTCTATTGTTAGTTCCATTCAGCTCAAGTCAAAAATATTTTATTCATTTCAAGGTATTGAACACGTTTTTGTTCAAAGGGTTGTAGACGGTGAATGCTCTGGCCAGGAAAGAGATCCTGTAGCAGTCAAGGCCTCTGACTGAAATAAAAACAAAACATTGTTGTTGTAAGACAGTATTGAGAAGAGGGGACTCATACTCCTAATGAGAGGTCAGAGCAGTCCAGTCTCCAGAACAGAGGTCATGCGCTCCGATGCAGGTACCACAGCAGATGATGGCAGAAGAGAAATAGTTTTTGACCTATTCCTGTTCCTACTGAATTCTAGAATAATCTTCTTTGTTTCAGAAGATTGTTCCCACATCATGACCAAAGCAGCTCACCAGCTGTCTGCACTCAGCTTCCTGACCATCTCTGATACACCTGGAGACAGCAGTCATCTCAGTTTACTGCTACACAGTCAATCTTCTCATCACAGTGACAAATATTTTACTGAAAACAATAAATGACATGACAACTGCTTATCACTACTTGCTACATAAATTGTAATACATCAGACCCACAGGGGAGGGACATTGTCTTCGGATTTTCCTTTTGACTTTTTTAAAAGTGATAGTTCATTTGTCTTTCCAATCATGCAGTGGTGTGTTTTGATCCTGTTTGCTGAATCCTACAAAATGACATCATTGTGTAACATACACTTGTGGCTACCACGACAAAATGTGAAAAAGTTCAAGAGGTACGAATGCTTTTACAAGGCAATCTATATATTAGTGCAGCTTATCCATCCTGCCTCTGTAAGCCTGATGCATCTGTAGCTTTTTTCTTTGCCATCAAATCTTTCCTCTGTCTTGTAAAGATTTTCCTTTCTGCTATTACAGCAAACATGCCTTAAAATACACTCACGTGAGCTAAGATTTGTTCGGCTAAAGAACGTTATGGTTCCCTGTGATCATACGTCATCGTAGTGTCTGTGAGCTCAGCGTCTTAAGTAGACTGATGTATTCAGACATTTCTGCCCAATTGAAAATGTCCAAATGACAGCCATAGCCCAATTTAATCTTAGATTAAACACGCCTTATTTTAAAAAGAAAAACTATCTTGTGGTTTAGGAGCATGTTGAGCAGAAAACACATTGGAAAGAGGAAACAGGGCAGATTGGAAGGAAGCCACGGAGGATGATAAATTCACCCCCAGAATAAGTGTCTAAAAAGCTGCCATGTTTTATGAAATGCACCCTTAAGCTACGCTAAGTGAAAAGCATTAAAGAGGTTGTGATTTTCCTCTGAGACCATTAATAAGGTAGAATACATGCACAGCTAATTTATTAACACATGCCTCTTTACATTCATTACCACCGAGGCAGCAGCCCTTAGCTGTGCTGGTCCCGGCGTACACACTCTGAGGCTCAGGACAGACCCGGTGTGAGCGATGCGCCCCGGCTCTCCACCGTTAAAAGTGTCATCATAATCGATTGGTGGAGCCGAAAGACAAACTGGAACCTGTCCAAATTACAAATTGAACAGAGAATCCTCTTAGCCAGAACTTTGAACATTTTAACCAAACAATTAATTTTAATGACCATTGTGCAGAAACCCCTCACCCCCTCTGCCCCCCCCATTCTTTGTCTCTCTTATTCCCTGGCTTCCTAAAATTGGGTAAACTTGCTGATATGGACAGAACACTAAAGCAGATTGGAACATCTCTGTTCCCCCATAACTGTTTGGCTGACCAGAGGCTGACCTCGCTGTTATCCCTCAACATGCGACAAGGGAAACTGCCAGGCCAATTTAGAATGTCAAGACGCTCTCAGCTGTATCACTGGACCTTGAGTTTAAGGTCTTCCTTTGAGGGAAAAACACACGAAATCGCAAACACAAGGAAAGCACATTCAGGTGGAGGTGTATGTAAACAGAGGAGGTTTCTGTCATCAGATTTGTTAATATTTCCAAGCAGGTTGTATGTGCATATAAATTCAGACCTTGTCTAGTCCAAATAGTTTTCTTTGAATCAATATTTTTTTCTTATGTATTTGGAAAGAATAGTCTAAATATACATTTAAAAAAATACCTATGCCAGACCAGTAGGTGGCAATAATTGTCATTTTGGTGCTGTTTCAGATTGAGTGTGTTGGCAATTTGTGGTCAGACAGTAGAAGTTGCAGTAAAGTACTTTGTTTTAACTCACCTTACCTTGACCTTGGGGTTTCCAGTCTGCCCAGTCAGATGATGGGCCCGCAGCCATGAAGGACTAAAGAGACGGGTGATTAGTCCAAGAAAGGACTGCTTAATCCACTTTTGGCTCCCAAGAAACAAGCAGGACAAATTAGAACACTGACATCAGAGAATAAGATGTAAACATAAAAACTATATCTAATTATAGAAGCTATAAGATAAAATGTCAAAATTAAATGGGTTCTCAAAGACTGCAGCCGTCCAAGGGCCAACATAATTTGAATTTAAGTTCGTTCTTTAGCATTAGCTTCTGCTAAGTACAGTGCTTTAGCATTAGCAGGACTAATGTTTATGATTAGTGCATCGGGGTTAGCGCAACTAACTTTCTAGTTAGCGGTGCCCACCCCTGTAGAACACATTTATAAATAAATTTCAGACACATTCTTTCTCTCATTATTGTTTCATTTGGCAAATGCAAAACATTTTAGGCAGCTGATTTAGAAGTTTAGTCTCATTTAACTTCAGACACTGAGAAGAATTGTGTCTTTTTATTTGGGAGTATATTAACTTCTGGTTTCAGTCGTGTACTTTGTTAGTTAATCCAGACAGAAAGACCCCCGCCTCACCTCTGCTGATGTTGACAACGCCATCAGGTTCAGCAGTGGAGTAAAAAAAAGACAAAATTAAACTATGTAACTTCAGTATTTGGAAATGAAAAATGTCAAGAGTTAGTGTAACTAATCAAATGAAATCATGGGTCAACACTGAAGTGACTCATCATTGTGTGTGCTGTAGTGCTTCCTCTGGGGGGGGGGGGAGGGGGTATTGTGAGCTTCAAAGGCTGGGTCCAGCCCTGGTCAACACTTGATGACCAGCTGTGCATTGATTTGGACCTCAGGGTCACATAGACAGGATGTAATCAATCGATATGCTCACCTTCTTAACAGTCCTGTTTATGTTTGCATTTCTTATGAGTGTTTGTGTGTTGGTAATTTGGATCACAGGGGTGTTGCAGCAGCTCATTAGGGAATGTAAAGCAGCTCCCAATGTTTGATTCAGCAATATCAGCAATGTTATGAGGACACCAAAGGAAAACCAAGTGCAGCTGCAGTTTATTTAGGAAATTGCGTGATGTACATAAAATACTGGATGGAAACATGAACTCTTCCCCTTTTGACAAAATTAAGAATTGTTTAAATATTTCACTGTGGAATTGTGTGCCGCAAAAAAAAGACAACAGAGCAAATTCATTTGAGGGAACCAGTTGAAGAGAAAAAAAAAGTCCTTCCATTGAATATACAAACCTTTTTCAAACAACTTCACCTTAAAGAGACAAAATTTAGTGTTTTCCAGAAACAACAATGCCGTTTTATAGCAAAATCAATCAACTGTGTTACCTTCAGTTGTTGAAAATCCTGTTTGTGTCAAAAACTTTAAAGAAGTTCGACTTCACAACAAAGCCGTATCTGATGCCTTGAAGCTTAAACCTAAAGTTCCACCAGCTGTTTGCTAATTGCAAACTTCTGGTGTTTCTCGTCAACGACATAAATGGCTTAATTGCAACATGAACTCTCTGACTGTGGACGCTATGAAAGCTATGGGATACGTATCCAATTCTGTTCCATATATGTCAGTGGCACAGATTGGATTTCTTTGGGGTGAAAAGATTGTAACTATGCTATTCACACTGCAGTGAAAAAGTAGAATATGGGTCCCACAGCTAAAAAATAAAAAATCTGATTTGGGTCTCTTTTGCTTGCTGTGTGAATCTAGCCAAAGTAACTCTTTTGTGACATTTTTATTTTTTTGGAAATCAAAAACACAGATTTTTTGGTGTTCCTTTAGAAATACTGAGAAGAAATTTTGCAATATTTTTTTCCTCATTAAAGCCCTTTCAAAGTCTAAAAATAGAAGAAAAAAAAACAAGCAGATTGCACACAAACATTTTTAAACTTTATAGAACGTAGTTGTTGTAACTCGATAATCACGAACCATCACATCAAATGAGCCCGAGGCAGCAATAGAACAAGTAAGAAATACCGCCACCTAGAGGCGGAAGTCAGCAGTTCCTGAAACGTATTATTGTTTCTGACAATTTTTTCAAATAAAAAAATTGCAATCGGTTCACAATTATGCATTGACCACAAAACATAAAAAAAAAGCCTAAGTTTGTTGATATTGCGTGAACGTTGTGTTTGCAGATTCACAAGAAAATGGAGGGACGATTTTTTCCAGGTGTTTTGTAGGTCAGGGGCTAGAAACCAGTGTTAAAAGCGCATGCTGACACCTACTGTTTCGGGGTGGCAAAAGCGCAGCCCTTTGCTGGACGATGTTAAGTTAAATGACACTGCAGGGCTGGCTAATCAGATTCCAAAGGATCCATATGTTAAAAAAAATTAATAAAAAATCAGAAAAAAAAAAATCACCATCTTCCTGTCATTATATGTAAAGAATTAATTAGAAATTATAGATTTATATATTTAGTCATTTTCCAAATGTTTCTTTCCTGACACTCTCATTCCATTTGTTTATTTTCTAACTGCATATTGTCTTTTAATTCACACTTTTTTCTTTGTTGCAGAGCTGCTAAATTTATTTTCCTTTCTTTGTAGAATCAGAAGGTCAGAGTTTATCCATGCTGTTTCCATTAGATGGACGCAAAAGCTTCCCTCGTCTGCAGAGATCAGACTTCACAGACCTCTGTGTCGACATGCCCGGCCGTACGGAGCCGACGGCCTGCATCAGCATTCAGTCAGCCTGTCTGACAGAAGATAAAATGACATTTTCATCGCTCTTTAGCGGGACGTCCCTCACACACGAGCACGCACGCACGCATTTTCACCGAAGCACACGCACACAAGTCTGCAGCGTACAATCACCAGACATTCCCATTTAATCTGATAAGTCAGCTATAGGAAAGTGTGGCAGGGAAATAATTAAAAGGTGTTTGAAGGAGAGGAAAAGGACGGAAGAGAGGGCGAATACTAACAGATACAAAAGCCGAGCTGTTCTCTCTTTTATTTGCAGGACAGTTTAAGGAAGTGAGCTTGAAGAAGGAAACTATCCCAAACTGAACATGGGCTTGGGCAGCACTTCCATTCATATGGAAAACACTGGGCAGTGTTCAGAAATGTACACAGCAAATTCTGCACAGTTAAACCAACACTAGGCTGAGTCGATTTTGTCAGTATGAGAATTGGTGCTAATTAAATTTGTTAAGAGTTGTTTTAACAAGAAATTCAGTAATTTTAACACCTGGAATAGTCATAACTACCCAGACTGTTGAAATATCTCTGTAAGAGTTCAATTAATGCCAATTCTGAAAAGGACCAAATAGACTCGACATATAGTGTTGATTTAACATGCAGAATTTGTTGTGTAAAAAAAGAAAGCAGAAAAGAAGCAATCTTCAATCAACTTTATCCAAGAGTGTAAATCAGACATTCTGTGAATCAGGCTTTTAATAATAATAATTATAATAATAATAATAATAATTACACTCTTTATTACAACCACAAACCTCTGTGTATTTCATGTGACAGACCAACACATAGTACTGCTTAACTGCAAAAAGTGCCATAATAAACGGTCAACGTAAGTAAAGTCAGAAGGAAACTTAGATTTCGTTCCTGAAAGTCTGCGTTTTCAACTGGATATTTTTTCACTTTTGTGAAACAGTTTCCAATTTTACATAGTGTGCTTATGTTTTTCTCTCTTTCGACATGTTTTCAAGGACAGTTTCTGAAAATGTACCAGAAGCCGTATTTTTTTATTATCCCAATGAAACACGCAGAAAGAGATGGGATTGTCTGCGTCAGCAATTTTGCGTTTAAAGTCACATTAGTATAAGTGTGAACAGACATTACAAAATGCTTGCACAAGGCTTATGGGCTTTATTAGTTTCTTATATAGACTTAAAAGCATTTGACAGTGAAGGTAGAAGCTAGTGGAGCTGAAAACTAGCCATGCTGAGCTCAGACTTTTATTCTGCCCCTTTCAGCAGCATTCTTCAGGAGATAAAATAGGCTTTTTTCATAAAGCAAACGACAAAGGTTAGGTCTTCCTGATCATTTCCCTAAATTAGCCACATTAATTACGTTCATCGCAGTGCAGATGGACTCAGAAACAACCTCTTGAGGATGTACTATGGGTTTAACGGTGGGTCAGGAATTCCATAAATTCTGTAACAGCAAGAGTTCAGAAAAATGTTTTTATTTTTATTTACACAACTAAAAAAAAAGCTGACAAATATAATGCCATGTTTTAGCTGGAGATTTAGATGCTACCTTGAAAGGTATTTACTTTCTTATAGATTTCTGTTCAAAGTATAAGCTGATCAAATATTTTTGATGAGAAAAGAGAACCAAATATAGTTTTTGAAGGACTTCATTTGCTAAGGGACTGAGCAAATTTAGTCAACCTGGCCTTATGTACTAATATAACTGCTGCCTTTTTTCTAATCATGTACTGTCATTAATGGTGATTTAACACATTGTTTTGGTTTATTTCACTGCATGTGGCAAGGAAACTAAAATGCAGAATTTGGCCAAACTGCAGAATTACTAAAAGAGCGACTTGACAATCGGCAACTTTGTCATAAATGTTTTTTATGCGTATTTTGAAATTATTGTGTTAAAAACATTTAAGGGAAACAGCAAAACTTTCTTGACTTTGCAAAAAAGCTACGGTTTACATCACAAAAACATCATACAGTAATCAATTATGAAACAAGCAACAAGTGTCATCCTTTTAATAAGGTTTGAAAAACAGATTAGCCTTCAAGATGGACGATTCTATGTAAAAATGTATGATTAAAAAAATCTTGATTGATTTTTTTTTTTTATTATTATTATTTTCTTCTTTTTTCTCATCTTCCCTCTGACTGTCTGAGACCCCTCCAGACCTGGAAAACACTGAACTCAAATTGCAAACTGTCACGACTGAAAAATCCCAGACGTGGTGAAGCGTAAAATATTGTAGTACAGTAAATCCGCTGAGGAAAAGACAGAGTGAGAGTGGGGTGAGTCATCAGGCGGACTGCCTACTGTCCTGCTGTTACCCAACGTTAAGGTGACTTTGTCCCTGGCAGCGCGTCCCAGAGGCCTCTGCTCAGCAGCATCCACCTGCTTTCCTCTTTAAAAGCCGGCGCTGCCCCTGCATTGCTCGTCTGTGCGAGGCTTTCTTTAGATGTTATTGGCAGCCTGTCTTTAGCCCTGGTTATTCGAGGCTACACTGGCAGGGAAACGGTCTGTGTGTAACAGCTGTTGCCACCTCTCTGCATGTCACCTCTCCGCTTATCTCTCCTCTCTCGCTCACAGCTTTCCTTCTCTTTCTGTCATAAGTCTGTCTCCTCTGTTGTCTTCTTTCCTCTCCCCTTTGACCTTTGCTCTTTACTTCCTCTCCGACTCTCATTTCTGACTTTAATTTTGGATGTCTACAGTGTAGGGATGTTAAAACTGGTGTTATGTGCTCTAACTTCCTGGTTTTAGTGAGAATGCTAGCAGCTGCATTCTGGATCAGCTGCAGCTGGAGGATTAATTTTTAGGCAGACGTGTGAAGACGCTGTTGCAGTAATTGATTTGACTAAGGATAAACGCTTTAGTCGAACATGCAACAAGGGAAACTTGCTGCATGTCTAGAACTAGATCTTTAGTTCTAGACAACCTAAAGATCGAGTTTGTCTAAATCTTTGAGACATAAGTCCTCTAATTCTAGAGATGTTCTTCAGGTGATACAAGGCCGACTTTGAAACCGTCTTCAGGTGGCTCTGAAGGTTCAGGTCAGAATCCATCACCACACCTAGATTTTGGGCCTGATCGATGATTTCTAGCTGTAACAGTCCAAATCAATAGGAGCAGCCTTGGACTTTCTGAACTATGGAAACCCAAAAAGTACATTGGTTAAAGTACATTGTGATTTTCCAAAAACTAAATCTTCAACAACCAAAAATTATGAAACAAGCAATAAGCATTATTGCTTGTTTCATAGCTGGTTTTTGTCGCCCAGATCTCCTTTTACACCCCAGGTAAAAAACAGGAGTCAGGGAGGCAGGAGATGAATGTACATCACTTCAGATTAATAAAGTGATTCTCAAGACAGTCCATATTACTGATAGAACACACACATACACACACACAGAACACGGAAGCTCATTGTGGCTTTGAGCTAGTTTGAACAGATTCATCAGAGCACGCTCCTGCTGCTCGCCGGTGACGGATAGAGCTGCGTGTGGGAGCCGATCTGGGAGTGGGAATAAAGCTACTGAGGAATATGACTGATAAGACATCCACCATAATCACTCTTTGCTATTCATTCAACCTCCCCTGCCACTCCCTCTCACCTCAGCAGCTCCCCATCAACTCAACTCCTGTCTTTTATTACATGGGGTGTGTGGAGGGGGTTAACTTTTTTTTTTTTCCTCTCTTGGGGACAATATTTCCTCTTCAAGTTTCCCCTTCGCTGCTTTTGCTGACTGCGGTGCAGATTCTACATTATAAGCTAATATAACAAAATATCGCCCTGCTGCCCCCACACCCCTCCCCTGAGCAGGGTGATCTGCTTAACTGTATTTCTATCCT
Organism: Gambusia affinis; assembly: GCF_019740435.1. Lineage (NCBI taxonomy): Eukaryota > Metazoa > Chordata > Actinopteri > Cyprinodontiformes > Poeciliidae > Gambusia > Gambusia affinis. Next base: position 16,853,985 of record NC_057868.1, read on the forward strand.
TTTATATGTTAGAGATGAATTTGGCAACATGACCGTGCTAACAGGTTTGGGTTATAACTCTCTGGTAATTCGGATGGCTTTGAAGTCTGGATGTCGGCCCAGACTTTGAAAAGTCACACTCTAATTTGCTCTGCCACGGTGTTTAATTGGTCAGCTTCTGCCCCCAACCCCCCCTGGGGCCCCCCCTCCCCAGGCCAACGATCGACCTGCTGTAAGTCTGACGTTTGTGTATTGAATCTGCTTTTGCGGCCAAAAACGTGACAGATCTGATGAAATCTGGAAGCTCTGGTTTTTATGTCTCTTCTTCCAGTCATTAAAAACAAAAACAAACATGCAAAAAAAAAAGAAAAAAAAGCAAAACGATAAAAACCACACATCAGTGTGGGTGTGGGTATTCGCCCTCTGTCGATACATCCGGGCCGTTCTCATGCGCGGGCTGCAAAGGTTTTTCCAACACTTAGCAAGCAGCTTCTGACTTCCATATTTCTTTACATTAAAGAAATCAATGACCTGACCCTATTACCCTTTTTTGAGTTGTTTTCCATTACACTGATGCCCTGCATAAATTTTCATCAGTGCGTTATATTAATGTTGCACACTACAGCGGTGTAAGCACAAATGCACGAGGTATGCAGTATGTTACCTCATAAAAATAATTTGTGGAAGCTGTACGGTAACACTATGTGCAGTTGCCATGTTGGCAGATCAATAACATGCAGCAATGTGCAACAGTGTTCACCCCTTGAAGTTTTACGACTGAGAGCTGCAATGTTTGATAGATTTTCTTGAGATTTTATGTGTTAGACAAACAGAAAGGAGTCCATGATTGTGCAGTGGGAGGGAAACGATGCATAGCTTTTCAACAAATCAAATCTGAAAAGTGTGGTGTGCAATTGTATGCAGACCGCCTCTAGGTTAGTGTTTTCTAAAACCACCTTTCGACGCAATTCTGTACAGGCTGCATGGCTGCAGAGCAGGACTGCGCCTGGCCAAGCAGTGCCCAGAGGACCCCGCAGCAACGTGCCAAAGTTAAAAATGTTTTTATCTCCTCAGAGATCTTAATGTCTCCGATCAGAGGGAATCACTAGCTGCGTCTCCATTTCCAATGTGCTCAAATCGTTGACTATTTTCTGCTGATACGGAAAAAAATTTCTCAATGTCTGTGTTTCCATTAAATAGGAAATGAAATTCAAATCACATGTGAATAAGCTTGTTCACGAGATGAGACATTAAACATAATAGCTGCGATGAATGTAAAAAGTTACATAGGATATAATCGCAGTCCAGTCATGGCGCTAGCGCCAGTGGTGCAACAAGTGGGCACAGGGGCGCTGCACTAGAGAGGGCGCCAAAAAGGGACTGTTTTTTCCTAGCAGGAATAGTCTGTATTTAACCGTTGTTTGTAAATGTGTGAAATTATCAATAACAGAAGAACAGCACTGATTAAGGGCCTTCTGCTCCACTCCTTCACCTACCCTCCCACACAGGTGCTCGTTTTTTTCTTTATTTTACATTTTAATCGTCTTATATAGGTCACTTGACAAGGTAAAGATGGAGCAGTAGAAAAAAAAAAGCTATCAGTGGTACAATACAATAGAAAATGGAGGAGGGAGGGGGATAAAGATGTTTAAGGGACGAAGAAAAGTTTTTCAAAATTACCTATAGGTAATGTATTACCTATATAGCTGTATGAGACGGGGGGGAGGGGATGTGTTCGCATCCATCTCAAAAATATGTAGTTGCACCCCTGGCTAGCGCTCATCGTCTATCAGCCAATCAGAGGAGACGTCGGGGTCTTATTCAGGCGTTGGAGCAATGAGCCCCGCCTGCTTTTGAGTGGCTGAGTGTGCAACGTTTTGGGGGAAATTGTAGGAAAGTTACAGAAAAGTTATGGACTCAACATATTCGAATTATACAAAATTTTTATGAACTCTGTGATGCTATTGGAGATCTGGTGGAGCCAAAAAACCCTCAGAAACTGTCATCCTCCTACTGCTTCCTGTCGTCTTCTTCACATCACTTGTGTGATGCAAAACAAGCGTTTCCATCGCAGCTTTGCAAAATACATCTATTTTAATATGGCTGAAAAACCACTGCGTCCCAGAGCAAAAAAATGTAAGGAATTTCTTTTTTCCAAATTTGGCATGTTTCCGTTAAGCAAGTTTATTATTGTAATTTTGATTTGCTTAATTCCACTGTTTATGGAAATGAAGCTTGTGACGCAAAATCCATTCTTGGGTTTTGTGCTCTGATCACCGGTAGCCAATTAAACCAAGTTTCTAAACGCGGATGGTTTTTTTTTGTTTCATTGTACAGCAGGCTGTCACACTGCTCTTCACTTTGTCCCACCGATTGTTGCTGAGGTGCAGCAGCTCAATGACAAACTGACAACAATATCACTGCTCTCTTTTTCTCCTCCTTATCATCAGGGGCTATATGTGCTATGGATTTTCTTAAGCTATTCTGTGTTCAGACTGGAGCTTGTAAAAAAAAAAAAAAAAAAAAGCAACCAGACATGCTGAGCCTGGCTGCTGTTTTGAGTTGTGAGCACATCGCCTGCTGCTTTCATGTGCAAGCAGCCTGAGGCATATCCAGGCCAGAGGGGATGTGTGTAGGCTGACTCCTATTTCCTAGTGTGACCTGTGCTGTTTGTGAGCTAAATTTCCAAGCCCAGCTAAGGCTACTTTTTCTTTTTTCCAGGTGTGAAAAGTCTCTGTAGGCTGGAAGGCAGTCAATTTTAGCCTGATTTCTGAAAAGAAACAATTGGGAGACCCTACTGATTAAAAACTTGGTAGCAAGGAGAGCAGGTGAAGACAGCCACACTTTCAGTCCTGTTCTGGGTCTCAGCTTCCTCCCAGTGGTTAGACTCTTTTTTTTTTCATCTTCCCTGCCAGAGTCTCGACCCAAACCCACCTCTTCCCTGAAACCTTATAGCGGCATTAAGATATTTGCCTTATTCAAGATTTTTTTGAGCAATTCAAGTCAGAGCAAGAGAAATGTTTAACACGTTTTATTGGAATGGGTGCTTACAGCTCTTGCTGTTTCCAGTAAACGTCATGAAGTCGACGCTGTTCAAAAGTCAGCGATTGGGTAAAATCAGATCCGATCGTTTCTCAGTAGCCGAGGGTCCAAACCCTCACTGGCCTCAAACTCTGTTTCATTTGGAGCCACATCAGCGTCACAAATGTCTTCAAAGGGTTGGTTGCGCCAGAATGTGCTGCTAAAACCCACTAACAAACTGTTAATATATAAACAAACAGCTGTGTCTGCATTCAATGAGTACTTAAATAAAATTAAACATCTGTTCACATTGATGTATTCTGACAGTGTAAAGTCAAAAAGTGAAACGAAGAACAAGGCAGCTGCTTTTTACCTAAATGTCACAGAATGGTCACATTTTACAAAGATAAGTTAGCTTAGTTAGCTTAGTTAGTTAGCTTAGCCACCGGTGGTGGAAGATAAATGTTTTTTCTGTGATGGTAAGTTGTTTCTCTGCCATTAGCACATTTAGCAGCAACTGCATGACATGGATTGACCCTCCTCCTGGCTCTGATTGGCTGTTTATGTTCGGGAGCGCTGCATTTCTTCACACACCAAAACCGACCTCCTCACCTCATTGATCTCTTACAGCTTATGTTTCTCATAGCAAACTGTCACGACATGGTAAAAGTTTTAACAAATATGCACCAAAAGTATTACTTATAAAAGTATAAAAGTTGCATGCTACAGCTTTAATGTCTTGGCAAACTGGCAGAATTTAGGGTGAATTTTACTGCTGGAGTGTTTCCTGCAGAATCAGAACACACTTGTTGCCATTTGATTACAATAGAAGGGACAGATTGGCTCTTCTGCTCACATTCATGCACCACTGCTCTTTCTGCCTCTCTCTCTCTCTCTGTGGAGAACAGAGCTGAGGCCGTCGCTGCACCTGCCTGGGAAAACAAAAACAGCTGAAGTAAGCACACTGGCCTTCTCTTGTTGTCCATGTTAGTCAAACTGAATCTTAATATAGGTTGCAGTGTTTATTTGAATGAACAAATACAAAGTTTGAAACTTACTGTGGTTATAAAATCAAACATTGGCAACAGAAATTGCCAGAAAGTTTAAATGGTAAATTTAGGACAAATTCTCCAAAGTAGTGGACTGGGCCACATACACAAATAGGTCTTTAAGATTACAGTTGTGTACTTTAATATTATTTTACAAGTCAAATCAAATCAGTTTTTGATTGTGCAGAGCCAAATTACACCAATGTGACAAGATGCATGATATTTTTTATTTTTAATATGGATTTACTGAACGCAGAGAAAGCCATAATGTTTTAATAGTTGGTTAATATAGTTTTATCAATATCGTTTTGCCTCAACATTAAGGATATTCATCTTGGTGTGATCCAAAGTGAAAATTAGTATCTTTATAATGTTATAGGCTTTAATATAAATGTTTGCCTTTAAACATAGAAATTTTTTTTTTCTTTTTGACATCAGAGAATATTCAAAAAATGTTCCTGTTAAAAATGTTAAATTAAGCAAGAAAAATCAATGTTTTTTTTGGTAGAAGCTAACTTTTCCATGGCTGCATTAATTTTCTCTTTCATCCACGACGACCCTAATACCTCATTATTCCTCTAAGTTCCAGCAGAGCATCTCCAATAGTTTTCTTTACCTTCCAGACACGACATTTTTAATTTTACTGACCGTTTGCACAATACTACTTATTTCACTTTGTCTACAATAAACCTTTCCAATTATGTGTCTAGTCTTCAAGTGTTTTACACAGTTCCTGCAAATCATCACATCTGCACACTAGAAATGATTTCATCTTTTCTTGTACTTGGAACGTTAGCGAGCTAATACTCTTGACTGATGTTGATTTTTCAACATAACAAGTAAACTACAGAGTAACACTGAATTTCATGAAGTGAAATTCATTCATGCTGAAGGAATCTCAACTGTTCAGTGCTGATGTTGGGCTCTCACTCCTTCACAGCTGTCTGTGTCAGTCTGTTTCTCTCTGTCTTCCTGTTCCTATCTGCTCTCTTCCTGTCACCTGTCTCTCTCTCTTTCTCACATCTCACTTCCTCATGTCTGTTTCCAGAGTCTTTTATTTATCTGCCTAAATCTTCAAAGTCAATGCTTTTCATTTTCCATCAAGTTTAGCTCCCTTCACTTGAGGTTCATTGATGCTTTCCTGGACGCCCTCTGCTTCCCACCAAGGTCTTTCCTTTCCGTCCCTCTTCAATTCTCTCCCCAGAGACACTGTCAGTCATCTAGAATCTAAACAAAAACAAACAACTGGAAAGTGTTTAACACATTTTAATTGTGTTAAAATGTGTGGCAAAGCTATGGAGGTACTACGAGTGATACTCTAAGAAGGGGTCAGATTAGGATTTGATGAAGTTGAAGAAGTGTCAAAAGCACATTTTTAATGAATGATTAAATCACACATTTTGGTTCACCTGACAGGACAGTGCCACAATCGGTAGCATTGCTGCCTTCCAGGTTACCGGTTTGAATCCCAGTCTGGGCTCTTTTTGCATTGTGCCTGCATGTTCTCCTTGTGCATGTGTGTCTTCATACTCCTTTACAGACAAAGTCCCCAATAAGGATTGTATTTATGTGTAACTGTGCATGTGTCATATGTATTTTGACTTAGGAATGTTTGAAATGATGGGAACTAGAAATAAAATGAAAATAAAAATATTTATCTCTCCCAGGCAATCGTCTGAGTTGCAATAGGTTTACAACAAGCATCACCTGGAGACAAGGTTACATAGATGTCATTAGGCACTGCTTTGCTCTGTGCTGTGCCCTCCTAACCTTACATCCTTCTTATTACATGCAGAACTGACCAAGCATTAAATGTTTGAAAAATTGTATGTTTTGAGGTGCTTCCTGAAGCCCTGGTGTCAGTCAGGAGTGGACTGAGCCCTGAAGTGGAATAACAGAAGCAGAGTGGGAAAGTGTGGAGGAATGGGAGGATTAGCATGTAGATGATTGTTAAAAAAAATTGAGAGGGAAAAAAAGCAAAACGAAGCAGGAGAAGAGAGAAATAAATAATTAGACCAAAGAACTGACACAGACACTTTTTCTCACAACGGCCAGAAGGATATATGTTGGCTTAACAGCAATCACAAGGCAGAACAATTGTTGCCCTTTGACCTTCAGCTTTCTTTAAAGTTTTATTATGAGCTTTACATCATACTATGTCATTCTCTCATCAAAAACATTCCTGGAGTGTTGCTTTGATTCTTTAATGCATATTTGAGAAATCCTTTAATCACCCATGGCAACCATTCAGCTGTGGAAAACGCCTGTGTGGGCGGAGCTCCGCCTACAGGGCACAGCTCCTCCTTTTAGCTGCAGTGTCCAAGCTTCCGCTTCACTGAGCAGCCCTCCCTGCAACTCCCCAACTCAGATCCTTCAGACTAGCCAGAAGCAGTTTGCAAACACCTGGTGGAACTGTTTATCTGCTGAACTCATTATATGAGCTACTTCTCAGTGCAACGCTGTTAAAAACGTTGTTAAAGGGTTAATAGCGGAGTGATGTTGTGATGACTTTCTGAAGGTGGAGCTCAGAAAGAGACAGGTCCAATTTCAAGGCATTAAGTCCATACATCTGTCCATTTTCTTACACCCATGTCCCTAGTGGGGTCAGGAGGGGTGTTGGTGCCTATCTCCAGTGAGGCGGGTTCACCCTGGACAGGTCGCCAGTCCATCGCAGGGCAACACAGAGACAGACAGGACACACAACTATCCACACACACACCGACATGCAGTTTAATAATTATTGGTGTAGCATAACGTCAATGTTTTCACATAACCTGCTTTACAGAACGCCCAACCTGAGTAAGTTAAGCCTGAATTCAGAGAAACTCTGGGTACTCTGTTCCAGAACGAGACATCAGTTTTCCTCCAAGGATTTAACCTTTGAGTTGTCCCCCTATCGAGGGACAAAAGATATCCCTTTCTGCCTGACCTTGAGCTGGGATCTAAGCAGCATTTTAATGTGGACCACTGTAGATCTGGTGCCCAGGTTCACATCATATGCAGGTTAATTGCTCTCTCTAAATTGCCCTTATGAGTCGATGTGTCGTTTCATTTGCCCCCCCCCCCCCCCAAAATACTATGTTTTGAGAACCTACTGCTCCTTATGAGGCCCAAGCCCAGGCCCCATAAGAACAAGTTCTGGTTGTGGGTTAGGGGTTAGGTTTAGGACTAACTGAGTTTGTTAGGTATAGGGTAAATGTCAAGGTTAGGCTATAGAAATGGAAGTCAATACAAAGTCCTTGTGACAATAGAATGCCGATATATTTGCTTATATGTGTGTCTGAGTGTAGTTATTATACTATATATAAAGAACATCTTTTTTTTTTTACAATTTTTACGAATTTTTTTTGTCTTTTTTCAGTTTAAATAATTTATTTTGAACACATTAAAAAACTCTGTCCACTGTTGCATGCATTGGTCAGCAATAGACAAATCTACACAGAAGCCCTGAAGACACGTTAAGCTCATTTGCTCATCTATGGAGGCTTTGAATGTCAGTTTTTACTGTTCCAATAAAACACCCAAAGCTTCCAAGCTTTTCTGAACCCCCACTGAGACAGAAAACAATGTGACCTGTAGCTTCCAGACAGATTCCCATTTTCATTTTAATACCGTTTTGATGCCTACTTGACCTTTCCAAACCAGCTGTGTCTAATTATGAAAAATGACTTTGTCACCCTCCTCGCCCCCGAATACCCCCTATGTTTGGGGCGGGGTGGCAGTAGGGTGCCACACCATGATCTCGTCTAAGGCACCAAAATGAAGAGTAGGTTCTTGCACACTTTGTTTTGAACTCGGTTGAGTGAGGCTTGGCTGTAGCCACTCTGTCATGGAGTTCAATTCCATGAAGGTCTTGAGCAAATCTGAAAACCCCATGAAAACCAACCTGAGTAGCGCTGTCAATCATCCTCTTGTACATGCTCCTAAATGTGTTAATGGCAGAGAACCAACTTACTGTTCCAGAAAAACTTTATCCAACAAGGTTGTTATTGTGCAAATACTAAATGTAAACTACAATAAAAATACCTTAAGTTAATCTGTTATGCTTTGTTTACATACCACTAGCAGTTAGCGGTGAAGAAATTCCACAACTATTTGGCACCAAGTCACAGAACCAAACTGGACTTTACTTCACTGGACTGAGAGCTGATCATCTACTGATGTAATTATCAGACTCAGGTGTGCAGAAGCAGGGATGCATGTAGAAATTAGAGGATATGTGAGCTTGAGAACCTTGTTGTAAACTATCCTATCTTTCCTTAGACACATTGAGCTCGACACATTTTTATTGATAGGTTTTCTTAATTCAACACATCTTGATTTTTTTCCACTCATGACATTCTAATGATTTGTTGCTCCTTTCTGGGGTTTCTGGTTCCGTTGCTAAAACATGCAGCAAACTGGAAGAGAAAGTTGATGCATTGCATCTCTGACAGTCAACACTTTAACTTTCATGCAACCATTGACTCTGATGCATGTTTTGAAAAATTATTTCACAGAAGGTAAGGCAAGAGAATTTTTGCTGTTATCTATTTTAATGAATAGATAAACTATCCATTCTCTGGATGGTTTAAATTGACCAGGAGCGGTCAGCTAACAAATTAAAGCTAACATGGCACCTTAAGGCTTCTGAAAATAAGAATTCCAACAGAATATCATCTGGATATGAGACTCGCATGTTAAAGTAGCGCCATGAGAGAAAGGGCTGACAGGGTCATGGGGGGGTAGGGTTGACACGCTCACTTGCTCTGAAACGCTTCAGAATTCACAACCCCTATTTTAGTCTTCAGTGAAAGTTTTGTAAACTCACCTTACTCTTTGGTCCAAATCCCCCTTCAGTTTTATATATGTGTGTGTGTGTGTGTGTGTGTGTGTGTGTGTGTGTGTGTGTGCATGAGAGCGAAAGAATGCGACATGGTGTCTGCCAGTCCTCTTCCCTTTTCTGGAGTGGCTGCTCTGGGGGCAGCTAAAAATGGAAAGGGCTCTGTCAGCCTATGATGTTCTTGGCACGTGCACACACACGCATACCCACGCCCACACACACACCTGCTGGGTAGAATGCATGCCATGCACTCTGATCCGCAGCCTAACTTGCACTGGTAGACATATGGAGGTCTGTATAAATTCAAAGATCCATGAAGAGTGTTTTGCTTTGAACAGCTAAAGGTGAGCTGTATTTGGAGGACACACACTCACACACACACCCACACACACACACAGAGGCCAGACCGATTCATGTCTCCTGAGCAACAAAGGTGGTTTCTGCTCTGCCTTGAGCAGAGATATACAGTTCCCCTCCTCACTGCTGATCTACATGTTCCCCAATCAGTGAACGATAATTCCTACCTCTCCTCTATTTACTGCTCTGGTAATTGGGGACATCATGACAGGTATTAACCCAATTATCATGAGAATTATAGGCCTCTTCATGCCTTAGCTTGTATTCAACAGTAAACAGTAACCATCACCATTCATCGTGCCCACATAACAAAGCCCATTAGGATCCTTGAAGCCACCTTAATGGCTCCGTAGATGATTGCGTGTGAGGAAATAAAGTTTATCTGAAGAGCTCATGGTGAGATTAGACACATCCGGCTTCCATACAGTTGTTTCCAGCTTTAATTATGTCTAAGGAAACCAACAGAGAAGAGTTCGAGTCTTCATCTCCACTCCTGGACAGACTTACTACTGATGGGCCTCTGCTTTCTCACTGCTCTGTGTGTGACGTTTGCTCAGTCAGCTGCCTTAGCTTGCACAATTCTGCTTAATGAGTAACTAAAGTACAACTTTATTATGTAGCACTTTTCAAGATAAAAAAATAATAAAAATACAAAGTGCTTCAACAAACAGAATAATTACACAAAAGAAATTTAAGAAAAAGCAGATATAAAAAAATATGTATTTAGATGGCCTTTAAAGGAAGCCAACTGAGTCCGCTGATCTGAGTTAGAGAAAGGAAGTTCCAAAGTGTTGGAACCACAAAAGAAAAGACTTTGTCTCCTTTAGTTTTCAGTTTTGTACGGGGGACAATGTGAAGATACAAAGCTTAATTTGGAAGAACAGACATACAACTGGATCACATCAGCGTAATAATTACAGGAAATATCCTTAAAAGATTCCAGAATTGGACCAGTGGAGAGCTGATAGAGAAGAAATAAAAATGTTTCCAAAATAGACCCCTGTGGAACACCAACATGAACAGGACAGGAATGGGATCTGTACTTAGGTGTAGCCAAGAAAGTTGATGTATCAGGCCAGTAAGACGGCAACCATTTTAAAACAAAACCTGAACCACCAGCCCAACTCTAGCAGGACTGGATGGTCACCAGCTGACGTCAGACTTGACAGAAGCAACAGACAACATTGATCTGAGTTACGCTGCATCAAAATAACATTTGAGACTATAAGAAGATGCTTCTGTTGAGTGGGATTTACAAAACCCTGAATGAAAGTGGACCACATCCGGACCATAACCTTCTCTACAATCTTGGCCAGAAAATGAGGCATAGAACTGCAGTGAGAAGTGCAGAAACAATTCTGGCATGCAGAACATTGAATGAAATGGGCATAAAGTAACCCGCCTCATTTAGAGCTCGATGAAGTTTCATCTGAGTTCAATCTGATTTAGCTGAATTTGATGTTACTTGACTAAAACTTTGCTCATCCTGCCGCGGCCGCTGATTGAATTTCTGCCTGGTTGGATGTTAGAGGCGGGCCACCTTCTCAGTGGTACAGCCACTCACTAGTCTAATAAGTCTGGTAATTATTCACTCCAAATCATTGTGGGACTGATCATTTATGTGAGTTTTAATTCTTGGCTGCCTGATTTGATTTGATCAGGTTTTCTATGTGATTCACCTCTGCAGTAAAGATGTTGGCACTTTTTTTTGTCTTTTCTTTTGCTGCAGCGAAGCTCATTACAGGAGAACATCACTAAGTTCAACTGATTAAAAATGTTTTAAGGCTGTTACTTCGGAGAGCCTCGCTTTACACACATTTCAATACATTTAGTCTGCAGCAAACCAAGAGACAAAGACAAGTTGTAAAGGTGAAACCATATATTTACATACACTGGACAAATCTGAAATCAGACTACCAAAATCATTTCTATTTACTAAATTCCAGAATATCGAGAGACGATTATTTTAGATTTTATTTTTTTTAAATTCCGAAATGTTTCATAATTGCTTGTCAGCAATTCTAAGGATTTATGATTTACAAATACATGATCTGATTTCTTTGTCTTCAATATTGTTTAAGATCTGCAACTCATTGATTTTGTCCCCCGTGACAAAATGTCAACAAACAAAACTAAAAAAACCAAAACAAAACCTGCATCAAAGACCAAATCCCAACAATTTTATTTTAATATGTAATTCAGAAGCTTTATTCCAGTTTTCAACCTCTACGTTCAGAGAATCTCTAAACTGATCTCTTGAATTGGATTTTATTAAATTATCTCTTTATTCATGTCTCCCTAGTAATAAAAAGATATAAGCTTGGAGCCTATCAGTTCTTCCTTCAGCTCTCTGTTGGGTTTGATGCATGCTTCGTCCTGTATAGTGCATGACAATATTAGTATGAAGAGTGTCATAAGTCTGGACACGTCACAATATGAGCAGCGATCCACTCTAAGGTATTGCTGAAGGCTCACAGAGACAGAAGAGGCATGTGAAGGATCCGATTGTTAGCAGAGGATGGATTTTTAGAGGGGAAAGTCAATTATGGCCCACAAAGCACTTGGTTAAATTATCAAGGTCGCCATACTGTGATAGGCTCAGTATCCGTGCTGTGTCAGTGTGCCATTTTTCATTGCTTTGTGTCTTTTCTGGAGGTCAAACCCATTTGAGTTTCATTTATTAACCCTAAAGCGCTGCTGCTGGCAGGAGTTGGACTCACAGCTCCGTGAGGCCGGGGTGAAAAGCAGAGGTTGCCGTTGGGAGACACAGAGTGGGCGGGACCGAGTGGAGTTGACTGAGTTGTGGGTATGTACACTGTATGCGTGTGAATCCATCCACTTAATAAAGTAGCATCTGCAGACCGGGTGTGATGGGCAGAGGGGACAGAGCAACCCCCCCAAACTTAATCTAGGTTTATTGTCAATAAACGTTAGAGATGATCAAGGAAGGGTGAGGCTTTCATCTTAACAAAGACACACTGATTAAAAATCAATACATCCCTTTTCTCTGTGTGGTACGTTGACTCTAATTGTATTGTGGACAAACCATTTTTACATCCTCATCAAACAGGTCAAAGGTAAAGGTAACACCAGCAGTCTACAGAAATAGCATTAGGCCCGTTTTCTGCGAGAATGCTGAGTCACCCAAAGGAGTTTTACATTTGGGAATCCTACACTCTCCACAAATAGTTGAACAAGTGACTCGAGATGTTTTTCCAGAGCAGAGGGATGTGGGTAGCTAATCTTAAACTTGCCTTTTTTGCTATACACCAGGATGAACAATGCAGCCATTCTGCAGCTGTAGCACTTAAGATCTTCAATGAAGCTTGAGCCAGTAACAAACTACCAATCAGGCAAGGTGACAGCTGCTGAACAGAGGAACCTGCCCTCCTCCTTAAAGGCAGGGAAGACACTATTAAAGGGCCAGAGCACTATCCTGAATTTCCATACCTGTCTCTTGCAGGAACACAGGGCCTTATGGGTCAGACAGTTTGTCAATACTAAACGATGTTAAGTTGATGTGCAGTACACGACGCATGGGCTTGAAATATATACAGGTGGAGGGATAGGCAAAGCAAACTCTCTTGGCTTTAGTACATCTCAAATCTAAATCATGAAAGGGTAAATTCCTGCAAACAAGAGGCACAGAAAATCTTTCTTGTGATTGCATCAAGACTCAGCCTGTAATTTCAAACTTTACTGTCAGGATAAAGCAAAACTTCAACAACTAAATGCTGTAGAATATATGAAATCAGGGAATTACTTTGATAATTTTCAGTTTATTTGAGTGTTTCATGTTCATTGTTGATCTCAGTCTCTTTGATTCCGACGCTTCTGCTCCCTGTTGCATGAAAAATGTAAATGTGTCCACTCCGAAGGGTCGGGATTGATCCATATTCTGTGCTTTCGCAGAATGGCACTTGTACACGTGAGTGTATATGTGACTAAGTGTGTCTTTGTGTAAGTTGCGCTTGTTTCCCTGCACTTACGATTGTGGCTCATCTGTGGAAAGCGTTCTGAAATGAAATGGGTCCATTAACATCTTCCTTCCCAAAGGTGATCCAATGCTGACTCAGGTTTTGGAGGAAGGAAGTGATTCCTGAAGGGCGGTTGTTTCCAATTCCCATGCTCCTGGAGGATGGCGTTGTGGGACTCGCACTTCAACCCCAACCCTGCCCCTCACAAGGAACAACTGAGCACATAAGGGGATAAAATGCTGATCTAAGAAATAAGTAGATAACCGCTGTAAGGTCAAGGAGAAAGCAAGAAGACAAAAGTGTAATGATAGCGCATTATATCCAGCAACAAAAACAACAAAAAATGCCATGAGATTAAATGACTTAAAAAAAAGACAAAAAGGAGAAGAAAAAAATGTAAAGAGTAAAAGAAAAGAGAAAAATATCAAAAAAGACAGATGAGCGTGTGAACAAGATAACACAAATAGGAGAGGCGATAGAGAGTGATGTGTATGATCCAGAATAGCTTTGATATTATCCTGCACTCTCTTTATGACAAGTTTTCTGTGATAAGGGGTGATAGCCGGGATGCTGAAGGTGTTGGCTTGGAGGAGAGTCAGAGAAGGACTGAGATAGAGATAGTGAGAAGGACTCAGATTAAATGGACAAAGGATGGTGACATCACTTAGGAGATGAAACCAGCCGAGGAAAACTGTGTCCTTCAGAATGGGGGGGGGGATATATCACACCGCCACACGAACAGAAACACACAAAATGTTGTGCTTTTTAGACTTCACAATACAGTACATTTGGACAACTTTTTCTCACCTGCCAGAACTTCAAGCAGTAAATGTGCAAATCTCAACACTGATCATTTCCTATGCCGGTACTTTTTTGAAACAAAATATAAATATTCACATCAAGATTGGATCATTGTAGTCTGACTTTGAAGTTGTCTAAAAAAACAACCAAAAAAGAAATAAAAAATTAAAAATCAAGCAAGCGTTCAAGTAGATGCACAACCATCTACCAGGTTATGCAAAGTGTATTTTCGTCAGACGTTGACCTGACACTTGGCTGTAATAAACAAGCTGCAGAGGTTAGAAACTAGCATGGACCACACAACTCAGAAAAACTGAGAGTATTTTCTCTGGAGTTTAGGACAGTGGATAGGAAAATGTGTTTCTATCTCCCCTTTAGCACATTAAGTCTTTTTTCAGAAAATATGAAAACTCATTTCTGTCAACCTTTTCTAATTTGATTTTTCAAAATGTGCATAGAAAAACCTTTGGTAAAAACATGGTTATTGCTACAGCAGATATGAAAAAACCTTTGTTGTATGACTGTTTCATAAAGAGGATGATTTTGGATGCCCATAACTGTCTTTATTTTATGAAGAACCATTTTAAGCACAGTCATCTCCAGTGGGTCCACACCACATTAGTCTCCAGTCCACAAGCAGCCTTCTTTATCGGTTTGTTGAGTTTTTTTTTTTTTTTTTTTATCCTTGGCTTTGATGCTGTTACCCCTACAGATGGCAGAAGAGACTGCACTCTGCACAACAGACAACAGAAGACATGCAGACTGCAACATATTGGACTCACTCTCCTTCCAGATGTAAAGTCTGCTCTGTCCCTTCTTGTAGACAGCTTTACTGCGTCTCCAGTCCAGTCTGTCGTCCAGGGGAACATAGAGACGTTTATCATTCTCTATTTCTTCTCTCATGAGAACATTGTTTGACCTAATCTTCTTGAAATCTACAATCTTCTACTTTGCTTTGGTTGCATTCAAAACAAGATGACTCTTCCTCCAGAATGACACAAAAGCCTCCTACGGATTAATCTGTGTTTAATCTGTCACTTACTGTCATGTCATCCTTGCAGATGACAGAATTCTGTCTTGTACTGGAAATCTGAGCTACGAATTGAAAAGGAGTGGTAAGAGTACGGTGGCGCTGACCATCTGGTTAGACACATGAACATTCATTGTCACAAACTGAACTGAATCAATCTGGACACTTTCAAGGGATATTCTTGGACAAAACCCCAACTCCATTGTGTGATGTCGGTACGACACGTCATCTGAAACCCAGCAATATGTTAGCAAATAATCTGCATGTCATATTAAAGTTTCTTTTATATATTACCATTCAGGGTACTGATATAAATCTATGTGGTATAATCTGATAGCAAAGTAGAAGAAAATTTCAAAAGAAACACATTTGGCCCAACCTTCATTACCAAATGCCTGGATTTACTTTTCCTTGAATGGAGAGAGAAGCAGACGATCTCGAGGCTGCTGTTAAATCTGATACAGTGAATCCTTCATTGGTAATGAAGTGGGAGATGACAGATGAGAGCGGATAGTGCTGGAGTCCTTCAGTGAGGAAAAGCTGAGGGAGATTCATGATGTTTTTGCCCAGTGGGAGCTACTTTATCACACAGCTATGCTGGCTGAAGACCAGTGGCGGGAAAATACTGGAGGCGTCCGAAAACTGTAAATGAGCCCAGCTTCAGACTCCATATTGCATTTTAATAGATACTGGAACATGCATTTAGCCCTACATAAACTGTGCCAAATGTCCTTTAGAAAGGCAGAATATATTTGCATATCCACATGTGAACATATCTAAAACCAGGATCCAAGGTTGAGGTTGAAAGGCCTTTATTATTATGACTGTCAAATAAAATATGTCATTTTATTTGGAAAATAAAAAGACACATTATTGCAGCATTTGTCTTAAACCAGCTTTGGATGTTGAGATTTTGGTACTCTTCCATTTTCAGAAAATTCAGACATAATTAAAATACAAAAGCCAGGCTAGATAAAGCAACACAGTCACAGATAGTAGCTACATTTCCATTAACCACAGAATTGCACAAATTAAAATTAGAAAAATAAATTTAGTTAATGGAAACATACTTTCTGCATCATACGAGGCAGTGATCAACAGCCTGACTGTTACTATTGGCTAAAATAGCAAAGATAACTAGACGTGGTAGGAGAATGATTATTAGTCTTTTTGTGTGTGTTTTTTTTTTTTTTCTCAGACAATGTGCAGCTGGCTCCATCAGAGGTCTCACAACTTCATGAAAAGTTGCGTGTCATTCCAACGTGTTGAATCCAACACTCTTCTGTAAAATTGCTGACTACAACTTCCCCAAAACACCACATAAGTAGCTGCTCCCAAGTAGGTGGGGCTTGTCGCTAATGCTTTTATTTTATGCTTGTTTGACTTTGACAACTGTAACATGTAGATGTGATGTGGAATTCTTTGTTTTCCAGTTCCATTACAAAATGAAACAAATGATGGCTTTGAGTTGTTCTTTAACAGTTTTCTGCGTATTTTTCCCTTTGCTGCGGCACACTGCACTAAATGAACAATATTTAAATCTCCAGGTTTCAGTTAGTTAAAGCTTAGTGTTTCTCTTTGCCTACATTCACCGTTTTTCACCAGAACTTGAATACACTGCTGACAGAATCAATTGGACTTCTAAGAGAGTTCCCTAAATACTTGGCAGCTGGAGGACTGACTTTTTTCCCTTCCTGAGTGGGACATAAAAGTCTTATGACTGAAGAGGTTTTTTTCTTCCCTACTTTGAAAAAATAAAAACAGACAGCACTTTGTGCAGAGCCTGCAGAGCCCGGCGTCTGAGGGAGTGAACCAGTGCACTAGGGTAGGCTTTTTTTGACACATCTGAATGCATGGTTGTATTGTCGATTTATGAATATTAATCGAGATATGACACTATTATTGCCTGCAATACATGCTGAAAGATGGCACCTTTCCCAAATCGTCTATAAGGCAATAAAAACCTAAATTGGAGTGCTGCACCATATCCTTTATCTATGATTAACGTGTTCTTCCATGACTATAAGCAAAATCTAGGAATATGGAGATAAGAAAAAACACCTAAGTGATACAAATGTGGCCTTGCAGCACCAACCACGACAAGGCTGGGTAATTGTTCTGAAAAGCAAAATATTCCCTCTGATATACCAAGTCACATATTCCTGGGTATGATGGCATCATGCCGAGGTTATGATCTCATTACATGGAAGAGAGCAGTCACTTGTTCCCACATAAAAAAAAATACTTCAAAAAAGACACTCAAGCCTCAAAACCGAGGCGCAACGTCCTCATAGTGAAGAGTTACCAGCATATCTATCAGAACTTCTAACCGGACCTGGCAAGGTAGGTTTGCCAACACTAAACCTGATGGTAGACTGATAGAAACTACAGATTCAAGAGAAGCAACATTATTTCTGCAGGAACTTGTGACATTTTGAGTTTCCTCCTTCTCTCTCGGCTCTCTGCGTCCACGCAGCTTCCTTTTCAGCTCCGCTAGGATTTGCGGTTGTAGTTCCAGTAATTTTTTTTGAGATTTTGAGTTGCTCCCGTCGTTAAAAACAATCCCCTGTTTCCACAGTCAAGCATCAATTGTTCAAAAATTTAAAGTTAAGAGCAAAAATCCTTCCAGCTGGACGACATCCACATCCAGAGGGACTTTGTTTTATGAACAAAAGTCTACAAATAAAAAAAATTAACCTGCTGCTGTGGATCACAGGCCATGTTAGCATGATTCAGTATTCAAATGTAAATTGTTTTCTCAGTGGTTTTTTTTAACCAGTGGTGTTTCAGGGATTAAATAGATTCGTAAATTTGGTTAAAAATGAAATTCTTCTTCATCAGTCACCGTTTGGCCAGCAGAGGTCATCAGATGTATTGCATGTCCGGTAAAATAGAGGGAACATTTGCTATATTGACTTACCTGCTACTTGTTGATTTTCTTTAATATGTGTAATCAAACAGAGAGGTAACTGTTGCTAAGACAGATGACCGTTGCTATGAAAGTCATCGATAAAATTGATCAAGTTGACATGGTTACATATATATTTTGTGAACAAATATATGATTATGTCTGAGACAATTTGAATCATGTCAGGAATTTAACCCTTTCCGACATATAATAATTAGATGGTGAAATTTCTTGTCAATTTCTTTTCTGCAGAAGCTCCCGAAGGTCATCCATGATGACCTCCAGCAGCAGTACAGCCAACTTAACACTGAGAGCATCAATCTGTGTGCTGACATCTACAAACTCAGAGCTGAGGATGAGCATTTAAAAGCAGGACTACACAGTTCTGCTTCCCTTCTCTGAAGGGTAAAGCAACACAGGTGCTATTTTTCACAGGTCTGACCTGTACCCTCTTTAATTGGGCCCTGGAGACGTTTAAAGACAATGTAAAGATTGTACGTGACTCCTTGACCCTGGAGGATCACTGGACATCACATACATACATATGAAGCTGAATTGATGGTAATACTCATGGTTCTTCTTCAGATGGATTAATCTGTCTATGCAAAAATCTGTCATCACTGCTCCCTGTCAGACCATTACGGTACTTGCATGGACACATGATCTCCACAGACCTTCTACCACAGCAGTTGCAATTCGCCTTTCCATCTGGTGATGCACCAAGATGCACAACAAGACCGTAGAGTTTAACATAGAAGTTCTGATGATGAGGTTTCATTGCTTTAGTATAACATTTTCTGGCTGTCGGCTCATTTTCTCTTCCCCATTCCATAGCAGTAAAAACAGATAAGTCTCCGTTGCCATAGTGCATCATCTATTTATCTGTTTAGCTGCCTCAGCTCCAACAGTGCACACGTGATGAAGGTCGGTGCTTGTTATTAGTCCTATTCTGTGTGTTTACCAAGATTGTGACTGGGCCTGATTTTTAGCGATGCGCTCAAGGTTCTCGCTCTTCTCCTGTGTCATTTCCTTCCTCAGCCTGGAGAAAGTCTCATCGCTCTTCTGTTCCAATGCGGCTGAGGAGAGGCCCCTAAGATTTTCATCATACAGAGCTGCTAGTGGCTCTAGCGGATCTCGACTCGCTTGGTCAGATGACGGAGAGTCTGCATCACTGCGGTCCCGACTACTGAGAACAGCTGCCTTGAGTTTATGTTTATTAAGGTTCTTAATATCTTCACCTGTCACCTCTGAATAGTCAAATAAATTCAGATTTAAAACAAATTGTAAAGTAGTATAGGAATAATAACAGCCTAATTTAAAGATTAAAAGCTACATCATGTATTGCATTTGAAGCCTGAGATGAACCTTGCTCCATTTGATGGAATTGATTAATTTAAGGAATTTATCAGCTTTACTTCTCTTCTGGATGTAAGAAGCCACTAGTTTGTCCCTGAGCTACCAGCCAGCTCAGTTTTCCCACACCTGACCCAAAGCTCCACTTTGAGCTTCAGTGCAGCTCAGAGTGGAGCTTCCTACAGCATGATCCCAATCTGAAGGAAGAAATAACACTGATACTAATTTCTACGAATATATTATGTACATAAGTTTCAGTGGTGATGGTAAATCTGTAGCAACAAAGTTGAGATTTTTACTTTTCTTTTCTTTTACAATAACTCTCATTGAAGACGGCCATGGCAGCGGAAAGCAATGTAATATTAATTGATTATGCAGCATCATTTTAAATCGCATGCACAGCCATTTGTCAGAATGTAGTTGTTCGTCATGTTTAAAATGACCCAGACTTTGTACATGTCAGTCCTCTTCCCTTGTGTTTGACTGGGCAACACTGTTTATGTCATATTCATGTAAAAATATGTCCAGTCCACGACGGTTTGTCCCAGAATAGAGACTTGGTGTCTCGATCAGCTAACAGTGGACGTCCAGCCACTGAAGTTTGGGTCATTTTCTTTCATCATTTATTCACTCACCTCCCTATAAGGTGGATATTTAGTCGTGTCCCATCAGTTGCATAACTTACTTTATCACGCGGTGCTAAAGAAGTTGTAGTATGTTGACAACATTGTAGCCAACATGAAAACAGAGAGATGATCAGGTAACCAAATCAACTGGAAACATTTTAAAGGCTCTTTCTGCCAACAAGTTGCGCTTTGTTTCCAAACAAATAATCCCTTTAAATGAGCTCTGTGTAGCGACTCTACTAAACTGAACTATTTTTGTTGCAGATCTTTAATTAAATGTTGCACCACCAAATCTCTTTTGATTGTTTTGAAACGTTACACTGAGTAGTACCTGAGTAGTAACCTGAGTAGTCCTATACATTTCTAGTCACATATCTCAATTGTTGGTGAATTGTTTTAAATGAACCAATATTCTTCTTTGCCATAATACTATTTACTATTATTCAATAACCACATTAACAGAAAGAATTGGCATAAAGATATGCTTTTCATTAATGCTCAACTCTGCCATTTTATTTTATACAGTACGTTTAACATAAGAATATAACAAATTTTTAAGACCAAAAATTGAATCAAGCCTAAATTCTTTGGAAAAAATGTCTTAATGCAACCAGAACTGACATTTTTTGTTGCTTTGTTTTTCTTGCTTGTGAAGAAAATCTATTCTCTTTTTCTCTTCTCATTCTAAATCATAGTGCTAAGGAGTTGGGCCTTGATGACGCCTTTTACTTAGACACCTTCATTTCTAACAGACATTGAAGAAGTCTATCCGCGGCAGCCCAACAGGCGTGAAATGTGAAAAGGAAGACATTCGGGGACATAAAAGGCGGGAGAACTCGAATTTCACCCCTCATCGCTTTAATACCTATCACCTCTTAGCTCATTCACTCCCCTCCCAGACACTTTTAAACCGTTATTTAATCCCGCCTAATGAAAGAGAATTCCTTTCTCTCTTTGTTGTTTGAGTAGGGCTTAACAGTAATTGAATGGTTAGTACTTCTTTACATAATTTTCTTGCACTAAGAAAAGGTGGAATAAAAAACCCATATGAGAGTTTAATGTAAGCTTGCTAGGAGGAAACTGGCCTTGAACCCACAGAATGAGTTTATAAGTGGGGAACAGGGCAGCTCAATTCCTGCCTGGACCACCCACTTGCTGACCTTTCTGAAATGGACTTTAATGCATGAAGTGGAATAAACCCAGATTAATCATGTGTTTCCACTGGGTCATGGACATGTGTGTAACACAGATGGTTGAGCTGACTTTCTAGTTTGTTTCTGGCATTAGTGGGGCGATCCCAACTAACCCCAAAACACACCTGTGCCAATATATGTGATTAGAGTGTTTTTTGTTTTTTGTTACTATTAAATAAAAGTGTAGGTAGGGTGAATACACTCAAACAGCTCGCCCATTTAATCTCAACTGTGAGTTTGAAGCGTTTCAAAGGTGAACAATGTGGCCTCAGTCAACCGTTAATATATGTATTTTTTTCCTCTTCTTTTTCCAAGAAGTAACATGCGGAAAGGTTGGGAAGCTGAAAGGTGCAAAATGTTTATTAAGGTGCCTGAAGATAACGCCTAAACCAGGGGAGGTCAAACTTTTTGTGCTGAAATACAAATAAACTTTACGTGATCTGTCAAAAAGACGCTGATGGAGTTCCTCTCACCCAGCTCTTCGTTAATTAACCCCATTGAAGAGTCTGAGCTCAGCATGGAGATGGAAAGTATGATCAAAAATTCCACTGTATTTCCTACAGCACTGAATGTACAGTTTCCCTTAAAGAGATTGTCTTATGTTCCCATTTCTACCTTTTTCTGCCTTCATGCTCTGAAGTGCCGTCTTTTCCTGTCTGTATCACAATGACGTGATCTGTCAACAAATCACAGTGAAAGCATAAATAACGTTTGTCTTTAGTCCCAACTTCTTACCATTGATTTCCCACTGTTACAATTTGGAATACCTGTCACGAAAACTTTAGCCACAGTTTACAGCAACATCTCTCAAAAGTACATGGTTATATTGGCAATGTTACTCAGCAATTTAATTCTTATTCGTAAGCAATTGAGTTTGAATTTGCATTGAATAAAAACGGCTTCCTCAGCGTATTTATTGTCATGTAAGAACGACTAAAGCATGAGAGTCTGAGCTGTTAAAATCTCAGGGTTCGGTAGAGCAGCCGAAGCAGCCAATTGAAGATGAGAAGGGCTTGGAGGTCTTTCTCTCCTGTGATCCATCAAAGCCTCACCGTTACAGACACGCGTAGGGGACTCGCCGCTGTGGCTCTGAGACTGGGTCTCTCTGCGGGCAAGAAAAGCTGGACTCGACCCAACAGCAGCTGAGCGGGGGAGAGTCATAACACTTCAAATAACGTGTAAGGGTTATGTGATCCTCTGTGAGCAAGCGAGACACTCTGCTGTGAATCTGAGCAAGAGAGAAATGAAAGGTGAGCCAGTGAGTGTTGGGTTAGGGAAGGAGAGAGAGAGAGAGAGAGAGAAGAAGAGGAGCAGAAGTCGTAAAGAATAAATCACTGTGCTAAATGAACAAAGGAATGAAAGAAAAATGAGCATGAGAACAGAATGTGTTGAGAGGACAGAAACGGAAAAGTCAGGTTCAAAAAAGGGGAGAGAGGGAGGAAACAGTGAGTGTTGAGTGTTAAAGGCAGCATAGTGACGTCTCTGCAGTGCTCCAGCAGACTGAGCATCTACAGGACATTGTTCCTGTGTACTGCAGGCATGCAGCATATGGGTGAGAGTGCAAATAAGTGAGTCATTGCTTGTCCTCGTGCAATAACATGGCCATTCTAAACAAGGGTCAGGTACTGAGGAACAAGTTCATATTTATGCATTTTAGGCTGTATGTGCGTGTGTGTGTGACTGTTATGTACTGGCAGTAACTGCTTAGTCGGGCAGGAAAATCGGAGCAGCGCTCCTCTCCATCCGTCTGCCGTAACACATCAGCGCTGCCCTCACCATCAGATGCGACAGCTCATGACTGTCAGTGTCCTCGCTAAAATCGTTGCCGTACGGCCGAGACAAGACCCAGCGGCGAAGCTCTGCTTACAGCCGCCGACTGAGGCGCATTTCAGGTTCAGCTTGAGATGATGAGGATGTAGAAGGGAGTTAAAACGCTTCAAGTGATTACATTTTTGACATTTGTGTGTGTTTGTTTTGTGATTTGTTATTCTCACACTGTTCATTCATTGGCCTTGTGGAAATCAGTGAGGTACAGTGGTGTAAGAAGAGCAATAAAAGTCCTAGAAATTAATGGAGGGAAAAAGAGGAGAGATTCCTTTATCTGTTAACTGACACCCCAATCGAGTTCATTTAGGCCCCCACATACTCGGGTGTACTTCACTCATCTGAGGTCATTCTCTCTTCTCTTTTCTAGAATGCTATAAAAAATAGTTGACTAAAATCGCTTTAAAGGCCAAAAAATCTCAGAATTTCATAAATTGTTCAATCGTATAAAGGCATTCCTTTGGGATATCCCAGCAATCCCTGACCTTTGAGCTTTAAAGCCTCCTTGTAGACTTTTACCAAACTAGACTCCTCAAACCAACCTGAATTTCTTGGGACTTCTCTCTACTCTGTAACTTGTGCAGCTTTTATTACCCTCATATATTCAGATCCTTCATGCCACCGAATGTTGCTGATTCCAATTTTGCAGTCGCAACAGTTCCATGGCAAACAGATCAGCAGTGTCCTCTGCAGAGTGAGGATCTGACGCAGTGTTATACTCCAATTAGGTTTCGGAGTATGTCCATGGCATTGTCTTACTTCATCACAGTAATGTAGACTGTCTATATTGTGCACTCTATAAAGTTTGTTTTTTGTTCCAAATGACAAAGTATCTGATTATGGCAGAATATGGGTGTCAACTGTACAATATTTTAATGTTGTGTTTTTAACTAATTAGATTCTAACAATGGCATCTACTGATCTAATCATGCCAATTTTCAGGAGGGCTCTTGGGTAATGTTGAGATACATTCCTGCCATGTGTGGTGTGTTAAGAGTGATCTGGTCCACTCACCAAGATGATGGGACTGCTCCAATCCAATATACTGGATACTGAATTGTCTTGGCCCAATATTGCAGTCTGTCTGGGGTTCTCCTGAGGACAAACAAGCATGCAGCCTGTTGAATTTGTGACGTGTAACCAATCAGAAAGCCAGTTGATGAAAAGACAGAGGGAAATCCAAAATACACAGATGATCAAACTGCCATGGCTGAGCAGAATGTCCTGTGGACGTTATAGACTTCTTTGTATTGTTTTTCTCTGTTGAATATAGTCCACAATCACCATTACGTCTTCCCAATCAGCCATATTTGTTTACGCTGAACTCACATTTGGAGTCAAGAGGTTTTACGAGATTGGTGTATAGTGTCTTGCTCCTCCTGTGTGTCTGGACACCACAAACTCTACAACTAATCCTCATGCCAAAGAATTTTTATTTTACTGCCTTGTGTGTGCTCTCTCTGGTTTTGAAAATGTTACTAATCTGGCCATGTGTACCAGAAATAAAAACAAACAATCTAAACAGGATTGCTCCTGAGGCATGCCTCACTAAGAAGAGATGCCAGGGAAGCTCCAGAGCTCTCTGGAGGAAGTACTTGTTCCTTCTGCGAAGGCTTCGGGAAGTCCCACAATTAAATATTAAGAAATCCAACTGTTTCTCTACCGGACTTGGTACCAGTGGCACATAAAGTGGGTATACACTTTGTGATGCAATGTAGCGCTGGGATACAGGGGGCTCCAAAGTCCATCCATCCATTTTCTTACACCCTTGTCCCTAGAGGGGTCAGGAGGTGCTGGTGCCTATCTCCAGCTAACGTTCCGGGCGAGAGGCAGAGTCACCCTGGACAGGTCGCCAGTCTGCCGCAGGGCAACACAGAGACATACAGGACACACAACCATGCACACACACACTCACACCTAGGGAGAATTTAGAGAGACCAAATTGTACAAAGGCATTCCTTTGGTTTCCTGTTTCCATTGGTTTTTGGACTGTGGGAGAAAGCCGGAGAACCCGGAGAGAACCCACGCATGCACAGGGAGAACATGCAAACTCCGTCCGGAAAGACCCCGGGCTGGGAATCGAACCCAGAACCTTCTTTCTGCAAAGCAACAGCTCTACCAACTGCACCTCTGTGCAGCCTGAGTCTCCGAAGTGACAGTGGATAATGCAATGCAAGGCAACATTTTCCATTTTTACTAGTAACAACTGTTTCTGCATGTGTTTAATGATGTGATCAATATTAGAGCTACCGACCAGACGTCCTGTCGCTCCTTCAACTCCTCTGCTTTCTCTTGCCCGCACTTCATGTAACTGCACTCCAGCACGCGCCTCTTTGAGAACTGCCCTACAGTGAGTCTGTATACACCTCACACATAGTTGCGTCTTTGCTTTGTACTTCCTTAAATTATAATAAGTGGAAGACTACGGTTGGATGAATGCTGTTTCTCAAATGTCGGAACAAAAAAGGCACAAAATGTAAAATTTTTATTCCATTGGTTAAATAACTTTAGTTTTTTCAAGGAAGGTGGGTATATTTTCAAGAGACGTTAAGGTGATTCGATGACTTACTGAACCGGATGAGTTTGTGGTCCACGTAGATCCTAATAATAATTGGTCCAGACAAAACCTAATGTCTTACCTCCTAACAAGTGGGTAAACACACAGAGAAAGAGAGTAGAAAGCGATACACCCACAGCATGTCTCACAATCAATCTCTCCTTTTTAAAGAGCTTTTCTCAAAGCTGCTCATTTAACAACCAAATCATCTCTTCCCTCCTCCTTCCACTTTTATTCTCTCCTCCACCAGCAGTCCTACGTAAGGTTATCTATAATGAATGAGATGTGTTGGAGAGACACTGTACATATTAATATACCTCAAGTTTCTGTACGTAAAATGTCTGCAGCCAGAAAAAAATGAATAAATAAATTAAGACTATTAGTCATAAAATTACCTTAATAACCTAAGCCTTGAATAAAATCCAACTATACTCCAAGAAGAACCATTTTCCCGATTACTGAGTCTTTTTTGTTTTCTTTTCTCTGTTCATTTTGTTCTCCGGTCACTCTTTAGAGACAGAGTGGGGTGCATTAGAATGGAGTGTGGAGCTGGGAGGACTTGCAGGATACAGAGTCTATGAAAAGGTTAAAGGTTGTTAATGAATGTTGTTTTCCTCCCCCCGCTGATACTGTCCCTCTGCTAAGCTCTTGTCTTTAAAGCTGTCAAGTGGCAAGCCAAAACCATTACTGCCTCGGGATAAATACGGGCGATCCACAATGCTGCTTTGTGTGCGGGTGTGCGTGTGCGCGAGTGTGTTAGTGCCTTCTGCTAAGGGTGATGTTGGTTCAATTTCTTTCTGCAATTTTTCTAGATAGCAGGAAATCTGGTTGAGTTGGGAGAAAAACCTGCAGTGATGCACAAGTATGCAAAAAAAGACAAAAACAACAACCTGAAAGACGCTTAAAGTGCAAAGATATCGACAACATCAAGAGTGCTGCAGAAAGCAGTGAGGGATGTGAAGCTATCTGCTCATAAATCATATTGAACCAGTGAGACCAGTGCAAGGTATGTTAAAGCTCACCTGGTTTCACTTGGTTTTCACTATTTCAGACCTTCACTATCTTGCACTTTTCTCCTTCTCTAATCCTCCCTCCCTTTTTTTGCCTCAACATTTCCCCCGTTTCCCCTTCTTTTCCATTTTCAACGTCCTTTTTCATTACACTGGATTATCCCCTCCCATCCCTCTTCTTGTCCTCTAACCCTCCTCTACTCTTCTTCTCTCTGCGTTCATTGTCTCTCCAATCATCCACCTCCACTTTCCCATTTTTTTCCCTCTGTCTCACGTACAAACTGATATCAGGTACACCCCAGCCCAGCCTGCTCCGATCCATCTCTACAGAGAGCTGCAATTTCTGATATCTGGGTTTGCCCTGCCCCCTCCCTCCTCTTCTTTTTTTTTTACTCACCTGCACCAGATTCTCTGCCCTTCCTCCTTCACTCGCCTGCTGCTTCCTCCTCCTCACCACTTTCAATATCCATTACTCTCTTACCTCACATTCAAGACATATGAAGAATGCTTAGTCTGTCCAGTATGCATCCATCTTCAGCCTGAGTGCCAGTCTGTTCTCGAAGCAGTTTCCACCGAGGCACAGATTCAACAATAGATCTTTTCCTGGAGGAGAATAGCTACAACTGCCCAAAGGTCCAAGTGGTTTGAAATTAGCATCCACTTGTAGTCAAAAATAACCATACATCTGCAGTTTGTCCACATTTAATCACATTTCCACCACAACTTTGAAGTATCTACAGTGTCTTTGTGAAGTGCATTATTTCTAAAATGAATTAGAATCAGGCTGAACATGGAATGAACATGGCAGGTAAGCCTGCCATGATGGAGAACGGTAGACAGTTCTCCATTAATGAGTTTTCTGCACATTTTGAAGTTTTGCATTAGAAAAGATTGAAAACGGCAAAATACTACAAGACTTCCAGAATTTCGCAAAACAACGTTTTTACATTAGTTGACGTGGTTTGTGGCTTTTCCAAAAGACAGTTAATGCACTACCGGGGGGACGGAAACACATTTGCCAAATAAATCCTGATGTTTGACCTCACATGACTGATCAGCTGTTACTGCTGCCAGCGTGCATCAGAATTGCATGTAATATATGTAAATACTTGTTGGCATGACAGAACAATTCCGCTTTGCCCAATGGCAACACGTTGAAACACTTCTCTCCATGTTTCTGAGATGTGTGGTCCATGCCAATTTTGCTAACTATGGCTTCCTGTTTGTTACAGGTATTTGTAGCGTCAACATCTGACAAAATTACACATTGCATATCCTGGTCGATTCCCTTTTTTTTACGTTTTACTCAACTTTGACAATAAATTGCCTGACAATTCAGCGTTTCCCTCGGAAAACTTGCTAAGTCCAGTGACAATTGATCTTGATTGTCAAGACAGATTGTCTTGATCAAGAAATCCCACTGATGAGTCCTCTTCTATTTGTACTTGGTTAAATTTTGGTTCCATGCCACCATGCAAACATCACATGTCTGTCTTTCCTGTAACCGTGAATAAGTCTTAAGGTCTGATCAAGTGAAAAGCCACTATGCCAAATTCCTTGTAATCCCAATTTTATTATTCAATTGAATTTAATTCTGCTCGGTTCATTCACATACGAGGGCAATTCACAACACGCCATCGCAGGGCATTTCACAAGAAAACTAAATCAGATTAGTTCAATCATACATCCATCACAACTGATGATAGTTATCAGACAATGCTGCTTAGCATAGTTAATTTGATTTCCAACATTCTTGTCCAACATCAATGTCTGGTCTCATAAGTGTGACTCTGGAAGAATGATCAACCTGAAAGTGTAACAGCTACAAGGGTTGGTTGACATAATTTTAAATCTAATAGGAATAAGAATATTACATCACTGTAATTTATTTTGAGGATGATGAGCATCTCAAATTTAGTCCACAATGTCACAAAGATCTGATTTGGTCAAAGATGACAAAGTCTGCACTCTGAAACGGTGCAGAAAATACGTTTTTCAAAGAGCTGCGTAACAGTGGACACGTCCTGGAAATAAGCAAAGGAGCCAAAGAGAAAACAGATAAGTTAGAGGAGAGGTGCTTTATTTTATCATAGTGCTTCAGCCTGCAGTGTATTTACAGGAACCGGGACCTGCTGTATCAAACCTTCGATCTCCACAGAACTCTCTTTGCCAGACCTTTTAGCTTTTTCATCATAAGGAATTGTTCTTTCACTTTAGTCTGCACCGCTCTATTATCCAGCTTACATTTGGTGCATCACCTCTGAAGATGACATCGTAGAAACTTTTTACAAGAATTGAAAAAAGTTGACTGCAAGGTTAAGGAGCTGAAATAAAATAAAACCCCCAGTACAAGCTCTGGTTGATAAAAACAGAAAAATGGAATGAACTTATAAAGAAAATGTCTAATCGTACTGATCATTCAAAGCTACTTTTCACGTTCAGTCCTCTGCATCCCCAATGTTCAATCCATACATCAGTTCATTGTATCAGTATGCAGCTCAGGGGTTACTGTCCTGCCTGAGTACATTTTGTCATATAGTGGGAGGAAACTGGAATCGACCCCACAGCCTTCCTCTTCCCACTGATCCAACATGCCGCATACCTGACGTTGGTAACCACACTTTTAACAGATGCATACAGCTTGTTTGTCACGTTTGCTTAAGTCCAGGGCTCCTATCTTGTCGAGTGACTTACTAATTTCAGGACCTTGAATGCAGCGTTGATGATAAATCAGAGCTGCCAGCACCAAAATACACACAGATTCATCACTGGATTAGCGTTCTACTTTTACTCATCTCCCTTTCGCTTCCTCACACCAACACAAAGATACATGCATCGTAGATAGTCTATTAGGGCCTTCGTATGCGCTTTATTAACTGCATTTGAAATGCACTCTTTTGTTCCACTGAATTACCTGCATATTTGGCCAGGAGATTTTTCTGTCTGACATCACTAGAAAAAAAAAATGTAGGAAATTTTACTAAGACCACCATGGCACAGTAAAAGCCACCACCTCTTCAAAATGAAGTTTTAAATTAATTTGAATTTTATGAAATTTTATTTATTTTGAAAAACCAACATCACTGGGTCCTGCCTGTCTGGCTGCAAAGCCGACTGCTGTGCGATGCGCTGCTCTTAGGAGTGAAGGAAAACCAGAGTGACTGTACGAAGTAGAGGAAGAGAAAAGATGAAAGAGATAATGAGGGAAGGTTGAGTTGAATGCATTTTTTGCTGAAGCTTGTGAAAATGACATATGTTAGCGTATGTTGTGTATTTAATTAATATATTTTTATACTTTGTGCATAATGTTTCAGATATGTTTTGAACAGCACGACGTAGCTTAATGTTGGATCATTTTTTCATGAAGACTCATTCCTGGTTGCATTTTCAAATGAGCATATTGAAATATTTTCCGAAGAGGAAGGGACCTGAGAGAGATGTTGACGGAGATGCTCAATGTTATTTACTGTGATTGTGAGGAATATAAGAAATTACACTGATCTGTCTCGTGGCACGTGCAATATTTCAATATTTCTAACGTTTCTTGCCTGGTATTGATTGAAACAAATCCCACACTTCCCAGTTATTATACTACTCAGCATCAGTGGGCCCCTTCAGAGTGAGTTCCCATACAACAGGCTGGTAGACCTCTTTTTCAAAAAACCAAGAAAAATAAGATGATCTCAGCCAGGTTGCAAACTGTGCCACTGGATTACTACAGAGGAGTTGTAATTTCAGCTATAGTGTTACTATAGTGAAAAAATTTCATTCAAAAAACGTTTACTTTGAAATGGTCCTATTTAAAACCATGTTGTTCTGCAAATGTGCAGATGTGCGTGAAGCTTCGAAGGCTGAAACATGTAGGCACAATGCTAATGGACACACTATTGTCTGCTGTTTGTAAAGAAGTCAATACAGGAGCAGCATTTATTTATTTTCCTTGGCACTGATTGGCTTTACCCCCAAGAGTGGAGTTAAGTGGAGGAACACTGTAGCAGTAAGTTTCTGCAGTACTGCTGAGACAGTTTCCACTGAGCATATTAATGCACATTATAATGTATTTGGTGTTTGAACTACTAAAATAGATAGTTATAGGTGTTTTTGAGGGGGTCTAAAATATTTTACTATTTGCAGTCAACCCTAACTATTGCAAATATTTGTGACCAAGGTGTGGTGATGAAGCTTTAAAGTGGGAGCGACCAACTCAGGACCTCCATGGTAGGGGTGGGGTTTGCATTTCCTCCTGTGTGGACGTATACGTTTAGAGTGGGTGTTTGCTTGCAGGCTTGTTTGTTTTGTATGCCATTCTATTGGTTAATCCATCCATATGGAAACCGTTTTTTGTTGGTTTTTTTTTTTTTTTTTGGTTGTAACTGGAAAAATTAAACTTAAGACACATCTACAGGTTATATAATGGCTGCTGTGTCAAGAAACAGTGATGGGGACTATAAGGTGACTTTACCTCCTTATTCCTTAGACATTTTCACTGTTAGGATGTTAAGGTTGTTAGATAATGCCCAAAGTTAAGTTGTTAAGAAAACACCAGAAGTAGAAGTATGGGTTCACTTTGGAATCTCTCATGGATGCAGAAATATCAGCAAAGAAACCTCTATAAATCACTTCCTCCAGGATTTTGCAATTCTTTGTGTGATTTGTTTTTTCTTTTTTGCAATCAAAATTGATTTTGTGATGGTATTTGAGAAATATTTGCAAGAAATTGTCAGCAACTTTCCCCAAATATAACGCCTTCCTAAATAGGACAAAAAAAAAAAAAAATGTTGAGAAAACAAGCAACTACACCAAGGGGACACAAACATTTTGATTCTTTAAATAACTTAAATAGTTTGAAGTTTGTTACTCGTCATACTGATCAAAGACTTAACAAAAAGTAAGGCTTGAGGCAGCAGTGTAGTAGAAATAAGAAACACTGTCACCTGCTGGTGGGAGTTAGTAGTCACTCAAACCCAGTGTTTTTGAGGAAAATTTGAAATAAATTTACAATTACGCATTGGTGCAGAAAAAAATGCAGGATCTGTTGATTTTGCATGAATTTCTGTGTTTGAGAAATTGCAAAAAACCCAGAAGTCCTGGAAGCTCCTGGGGTTATCACACAGACTGACAACAAGGTGGTTAACCTGGAATCAAACCGACAACCTTCCAGTTACAAGATCACTACTCCACCCACTGAGCCACAGTCACTTATACACTAAACATCATAAGATGTATATGAAATGGAAAGAATCCCTGTAAATGGTGAGAAATAATAGCAAAAATATTTTCAGTTTACTAATCAATGCTGTTTGACGGTCAAATGTGGAATCCAGAAATGTGGTATTCAAATTCAGCAGGGAAACTTATTTCGATGATGTGTTCATGATAGCATTTTGACAGTTAACATCCTGAAATAATGAGATAGCATGAAGCAAGTCCTGTTGACGTGTAGCTTTTCTCAAGCTCAATGCATCCTTTAATTACTTGTAGTGTCCAGTGTTTGGGAGGCAGGTTTGCCCTCTGGCTGTGTTCTGGAGAGCAGTGCTGTAGACAAGCTGGAGGTAAATCATGCTGTACAGCAAAGTACTGCTGAACGCAATTAATCACTGCGGTGGCAAACACAGAAAATTAAAGTCTAGGCTGAAAATGATTAAATCATCCTTCCAATTAAAGTATCAATGGATTTATCCAGCACTTTAAATGGAACAGCCCTGATCGATGTGTTTTACTTAACATTAAATGTCTCAGTTGGTTAAAATTTTAGAGCTTTTCATGCTGAATGGAGTTTCTTGGGCAAATGTCTGGTTATTTAGACATACCTTCAGAGGAGAGAGTATGTTTTTGATGCTCTGCTAATTTCTGTTTTCTCATTTATCATCAAAGACAATCTAAATGTTATTGCATCTCAAAATAGAGAGAGAGAATATAAAAAAGTGCATATATATATATATATACAAAAGTGTATTGAGTTAAATAAGTATTTGATCCCCCATAAAAGTGTGGCAGCCTTAAGACATTTTCCAAAGCTGGTCACCAGGTTTTACACATTAAAAGAGAAATTTTGACCAACTCCTTTTCTGGGCCCTCCAACCATAGCATCATGATCAAGAACATTTCTTCTTAAGTAGACCTAATTTATCTTGTGAACGCTGTTATAGCCAGTTGCGGTCAGCGTGGCTTCACCTGATGAAGTCGTAGTAGAAGTTGCCCCAACTAGTCCTAAAACATTTGCTTGGCAGCCTTTTGAATTTCGGTGGTAAGAAAAATGAAAATACAGGGAGAGATGAGACACAAAGAATATGTGAAGCTCTCCTGAAAGCACTATTGTAACAACCAACAGTCCAGCCATTGGTTGTCTCCCTACATCATATTTATCGCGCACCCTGTGAAGAGCAGTAATTGTTTTACAGTGGACTATGTTCAGCTGAGGGAAGATCTGGAGAGATCCAATCGGTAAAATGACATTTCGTCTCGTTTTCATGAACATAAATATGTGTCTCGTCTCATGAGTTTTAGGTATTGTTACATTACTTAGGACTAATATAAAAATCGAGTTGTTTTTTTCCTTCCTCTTTTTCTATAGAGTTAGAAACATCCCCATTTGTGCCATCAGAGCCAAGGACACCGGTGAGAGAGGTCCAACTGGTATCTGCAGGTGACTGTGGAGCAAGAAAGCAAAATGAAGGGTATAGACGTCTTGCTCAGGTGACACTTAAGGTAACTAGTTATTCAGTTATTTTTGGAACAAAGTAATGATGCGGCTGCATGATGCGGAGTTGGGGAGTGCAGGTTCAGGCTGCAGATTCTCCTGTCTTTACATGCGACTGCAGATGAGAGGCTCAAAATGCTTAAAACACACCACACACACACACTCTGCGACCAAACTGTTACAGCCAAGGTTTTTTATTATCACGTGTGGTCTCTCAGCTTTTGAAAATTGGCCAACAATTTCAAAAGTTTTCTAGAAAAAAAAAAAGTTTATCTAATGCCTGTGTCGTAATCTGGTCCGAGATAGGTTTATTTATATGTTTGAAATATGTGAAGATAGGGTTGAGACAAGTCAAACAAAAGGGATATTGGAATAATTTGTCAAAAAAAAGTACAAGGAAGGTGGAAATAATCACCTTTATCATTTAATGTTATGTCCTTTATTGTTCTGATTTATGGGTTGAAAGATAAAAAATGGCATCCAGAGGCCATTATTCAACACTGTATTTTGTGGTTGCAAGTGATACATTTGAAGTGGCAAAAATTAGAAATTTTTACGGTTGGGTCACATGGCAAGTCTTGTCCAATTTAACAGCTTTGTGTGATGAAACAAGTGTCACATCTAAAGGTACAGTGCGGCGCTGGCTTGTGCTGCCGCCAGCGACCGCTTGTCTGTTCTTGCTCTCTCATGCTCAATTGGTTGCCTGAGACACTGATACGCAGCGACCCGCCCTAATGGACTATCCTCTGCCCAGGAGCCCTAATTCACAGAGAAAATGATCACCTGGCGGCGCCCAGCTCCGAGCGAAGGGGAGTGAATGAACAGATGTACAAGGGAGCGAAGTAGCGTGTTAACATGCACGCTGCT
This sequence comes from Gambusia affinis, assembly GCF_019740435.1. Lineage (NCBI taxonomy): Eukaryota > Metazoa > Chordata > Actinopteri > Cyprinodontiformes > Poeciliidae > Gambusia > Gambusia affinis. The sequence goes on from NC_057868.1 coordinate 16,888,059, forward strand.
ATCGCAAACCGCAGCTGCAGGTCTGGTTTCCCTCGACCCCAAGGCATTCTTAGCCCCCCCTGCCCCTCTTTTACAACCCACTCTCTGACTCTCAGAGAGTGGGTTGCAGCTTTGCTTTCCCCGCCTCAGCCTACCTCCCTATCAGAGCGCTTTGCATCGCTCAGCTTTCTGCTCTTTTTTTCCTGTCTCAGAATAATGCACCACCCGGTGTTCTGGCTCTCCCATCGTACAGTTTTCGCTCTCAAATGCCCCCCCTGCCCCTATTCCATCTCCTCCCTCTGTGTCTTTTTGCTTTCCTTCGTCTGTCTGTTCCTCCCCCTCCTTCTCTCGCTGTCCTCGAGTGGCCAGGAGAATGATTATGCGAAGCAGGACTTAGATCCATCAATGTGTCATCGGCTCGCTCCCCAAGTCCCCTCCAAGGGTCCATCCCCTCCGCCAACCCCCACTGCTCGCTCTCCTCTGGCCCTTCTTCGGCCCACCAACTGACGCCGTATTAGCATGGCAGAGAACAGCAGCAAGACAAGGCACACTTGCTCTGACAATAAGGATAATTGAAACGCTGCTTGATTTAGCATTCTTCCTCATGGTCGCTCTCTCGCTGAAATGCAACGGCATATCTGGGATCGAGGGAGGATGGGGCTGAGTGAAACAAAGAGAGGAATAGAGAGAGATTGTGTAGAAACTGTCACATGACCTTGCCATTGAGACAGTTATATATCTATGTGAAACAAAGGGCAAGTCAATGCTATTCTCAGCCTAAAGAAGGAGTCCAGGTAGTCACAGAAAAAGCAATTTGGCTCAAAGCCATGACCGCCTTTCCTTTCTTCCAGAGTCTATAGATGGCTTTCTTGCTTGGAAAGCATCCTGGATGTATGAGAAGCTAGTGGGTCAAAATACAGTACTCTAAAGCTGAAAAAAGTCTTTTGAAATAAAACGTGCTCATAAAATGAGATTTAATGTTTCAGCTTCTGTATAAACCAATGAGAAATGCAAGTAAAGAATGTTTTGATGGCGTTATCTTTTGATATGTTGTATGTATTTGATTTTCCTCTTTGAGTTGTTACAGATAATGAGCAAATGATTGATTGTGCTTATTTTTGAGTATCTTAAGACTACATATAGTGCACAATGGCCGGGAGGAAAGTCAGCTTCAATAGTTCTACTGCGTCCAGGTCAACGCTCAGTCTCCACTGGAGAAGTTTAACTATCTAGGTGTCTCATCTTAGTGGAGGTAAGCTGGACTGGAAGATGGACAGACCAATTGGGGCCATGTCTGACAAATCTTTCTGGTCTTTTGTGGTGACAAAAGAGATGAGCCAAAAGTTTAAAATCTCTCTACTTAGGCCTTTCTGTCACAGTTCCACCTATCGTCAGGAGATATGGATCATGACCAAAAGAGTGAGATCCTGGATGTAAGAAGATGCGACTACAGTCACTGGAGTGGCTGGACACAGCTTTAGCATTAGGAACTCTATAATGTAGATGTAGCTAAGAGTAGAGCAAACGCTGCTCCACATTCAAAGGAGTCATCTGAGGTGGTTCAGGCGTTTGATGAGTAGGAATGTGCGATATATATGGTACACGGTAAAAACTAGGGGTGCAGTTGGTAGAGCTGTTGCCTTGCAGCAAGAAGGTCCTGGGTTCGATTCCCGGCCGGGGATCTTTCTGCATGGAGTTTGCATGTTCTCCCTGTGCATGGTGGGTTCTCTCCGGGTTCTCTGGCTTCCTCCCACAGTCCAAAAACATGACTGTCAGGTTAATTGGTCTCTCTATAAATTCTCCCTAGGTGTGAGTGTGTTGATTGTCTTGTATGTCTCTGTGTTGCCCTGCGACAGACTGGCGACCTGTCCAGGGTGAACCCGCCTCTCGCCCGGAACGTAGCTGGAGATAGGCACCAGCAACCCTCCCGACCCCATTATGGACGAAGGGTGTTCAGAAAACGGAAGGATGGATGGTAAAAACTATAGAAATTTGGCCTAGGAGATCTGTAATCTGTCGGCTAACCAAGGTAATGCTTGATAACCTAACCTGCCAGCATTTAAACAGAGCAAGTGGGAAGCAGCGTATCTAAAAGTGCGAGGGAAAAGCTCGTTAAAGAGCTACGTGCAAAAACATCAATTATCTGGACCTGGTTCGGGTTTAAAACGCAGGTGAAGTCAGCTCCAACCCTGCAGGACGCACACAAGACAAAGCTTGCATTTCTTCACCCTTCCGGCTCTCGCGGTCTTAGCACAATGCTCAAGGACATGGCAGGTGTCACCACAGACAAGGTCGGACAGCGAAGAAGCGCTGTGTGGTGGAACGATGGTGTGACGGTCTTTCCAAAACCACAGAAAAAAACCTTGTAAAAGCATGCCTTGCAACCACACACACAAAAAAGTGAAGTTTTAATGACCCAGAGTATTAAGACAGCAGGAGAATAAACCAGTGAAACCAAGAACCAAAGATATGTAATCTGCAGTGTGTGGAAGAGAGGAAATACAAGCATTAAAGTTTACCATCTTGAAACAAAGCAAGTCTTTAATATCAGCAGAACTCTACAAGTTCCTGTCACAACACTGAGAAGAAAAGGCAGGACTCAACGCAGACATCCATTATATTAAAGTTATTGTGTTTCTACGTATGGATATATTTTTCATTTATTTATTTAGCTTTGGTTTAACCGGTTAGTCACCATTGAGATTATGTTGTTGCCTTTCATTGCCAGGTCTCCCTTAAGATGAGATGTTTTGAGGAATATCTGACAATAATAGGCAGCAACATAAAACAAAACAGCTACAAATATTATGTACAAATATCACCCACGGAAACAAGCATTAAATAAGTTTGAAAACATACAAATATATACTTTCCACTCAATTAGTATGTCTTAAGCAAATCATATTGTGATATAAATCGTTACCACCATCCGTCACAATATATATCATGATATAAATTTTAGGCCATATTGCACATTGTTACTGATGAGAATGATTCCTGATCAGAAAGATCCTGTGACCCTCAGTGGGTCAAAAGTCATTCAATCATTGTTGCAAATGTTGTTTGTGCTGCAGCTTTACAAAACTACTAGAAACACATTGATACAAAGATTCCAGCTCAGGACTTTTGTATAGATTAAAAACAAACAAGAAATGTATTAAAACATGTTAAAGTCCATGCCGTACTTACTAAGCATTAATATGCAGGTTGGATCATCGCAGCACTGCAGAAACTAACATCCAAGCTCTTCTTTATCTCCACTGTTGGGGTTCAGCCAATCAGTGGCAAGAAAAATGAAAGGTGGTTCTTGATTGGATGCTTTGCAAATGCCAGTCAATTATCATTGCACCTAGGTACAGTATATTGGCTTCCCAACATGTATTTTGCATTGAACATTTCTGATATGTGGGACAAAACGTTTTACGCATAGGCAGATTTCTGCAAATAATTCAAAATCTGTTAACAATAGAATTGCGAATACTGAGCCACAAGCAAATGGGGGTCCACTGTATTGCATACTTACGTAATAACAGCTATGGCTGTTAGCATCAAGGCAGAGTACATAAAGCATGTCACATTATACGCTTGTGCAAATAAACAAGATATTATTTTGTTACAGCTCACAACTACAGTCTGTTTTTGGTCGGCCGTGACATCATTCCCAGGTCTCACTTCTAACATCCGAGGCAAATGTAACGCAGTGTGATGCTCATCTTTCTCCACCCTCAGCTTGTCAAACCAGGTTCTCTTTGAGTGTGTGTGTGGCAGGGCGCTGAGAGAAGGAGATGCCCTTTATCTCTACCTTGTGACAGACGGCTGAATCAAAGTTGAGCAGTGCGGGAACATCATAAACAGTCATTGCCTTCTCAACAGGATCGCACGTTTTCATGGGCATTCCACACAAGCTGGCCAGATTTTTATTGAAAAATAAAAGAGCCTGATGATTTTGTCAGTGTTACATGAGACAAGTCTATATTTAGATGTGTTCATCGATTTGCAGCTGACACACTACACTGCGAGCTGTCTGTGGCCCATAACTCAGCCTGGGCTTCTAAGATTGGCCGAATCCTGCCGCCAGTAAATCATAACAGCAGTGGAACGGAGCAGGAGGATGCTGGCTGACACGAGATGGGTCATTTCAGCTACAGGAAGTACTCAGGAATTAAAAACTGAAGTCAGCTGGAGGACGAAAACAGCGGGAAGAGGTAAGGTGGAGAAAAGTGGGAAAAGTGTCATTTCATTACAACGGCACGCACTAAGAGTTTTAGCTTATATGTAAATGTTTCTGAGTTTTTTTCAGTCTTGATAGAACCTTTACAAAGTTTAATTTTTTTAAGGTAATTCTAAATGAGCCAGAAGTATGAACAATTTCAAACTTTACTACAGTACAGAAACATTATTTGACACGCCACAGATTTTTCAAGCTTCCCCACCTACAAAGAATGGAGAGGTCTGTCATTTTTCTCTACTATGGATAAGACCAAAGAGTTGTATAAGGACACCACTGACAACATGGCAGGGGTCCATGAGGCTGGGATGAACTACAGAACAATAACAGCTTGGTGAAAAGGAAACATCTGGGCAATTATTAGAAAATGAAAGAAACTCCAGATAATTGTCCGTTTCTCTTGAACTGAGGCTCCATGCAAGATTTTACCTTGTGGATTATCATTGGTCATGAGAAAGGTGAGGGTGAACCCGGAATTACACTGGAGGACTTCATCAATGACCTGAAGAGAGCAGGGGCCGCAGTCTCAAAGGTTACCATAGTAACACACTACACCATCAAGGGTTGAAATCCTGCAGCTTGGCAAGGTCCCCATGTCAGCACATATGCAGACCCATCTGAAGTCTACTAATGAGTATTTGGATTATTTAATTACTTGCTCAGTTTAGATGTGGCTGCAAAGGAAATTAGAGCTTTCCATGTTTTGGAAGTGGGAAAACTTGATAACTGACTGTCAGTGGATGCTTATTTTTCCCACTATTAGACTGGGTACTTTTAAGAACTTCAACAATAAATCTTTTTTGCTGACCAAACACTACTTGACTTGATACTCTAAACCACAGGTGTCAAACTCCAGTCCTGGAGGGCTGGGGTCCTGCAGTTTTTAAAAGTGCCACAGGTACAAAACACTGGAATGAAATGAGTTAATAACCTCCTTCTTGTGTAGATAATTTCTCCAGAGCCTTGCTAAAGTTTCTATTCAGGTGTGATGCAGCAGAGGCACATCTAAACGTCGCAGGGCAGCGGCCCTTGGAGTTTGACTCCCCTGCTCTAAACACAGCAAGTCTATATCAGTTCATCTGGTGGCTTCGGTTTGCTGATGCAGCATTTCCTACCATTGAATATTAATTAGACTCTGGCCTCCTCTGTCATTGACTTGAAAGCCAGGGAGTGTTTAGGTGTTGGGGGTGCAGGGGTGTCGTTCTTCAGTGGACAGAAGAGTTAAATTCAGCTTAGATTACCCAAGGTCACTTTTTCCATAGAAGTGGCTGCTAAAGACAATGCGAACAAACTCTTTTATTTCGCTCGTTTACCAATTGAGTTTCTCATTGACCTCTGAAACCTCATGCTTCCTCTGGGCTGCGTGTTGTTTACAGGCAGTTGCCGTCCATCTGCAGTTCAAATCCCTCAGCCGTAGGCTGCGCACAAACAAGCTGCGAGGCCAAGCAGTCCGGCACAATCAGTGCCAGAGCCAAATCAAAAGTCAAAGTCTTTTCATGAGATTAAAAAAAAACTCTCCAGTGGTAGGCATTACCCAAAGGCATATATTTAACTCCCTTCCCTAGTGGTGCTAATTAAAAATACAATCACACATCATACTGTTTATGTGAGCCCTCCTTCATTCTGTCTTCTGTGTGGACTTTCTTGTCCTCTGCCCCTCCCTGCTTGTTTTTTTTTGTGTGTGTGTGTTTTTTTTTTATTCTGGCGCTTACTTGGATCAGAGGACTCTTTCCAAGATTAAAAAGCGTCTGCAAAATCCGGACACTGTATCCATCCCTTCTGCCCCTGCCACCAGGTAATGCAGGAAAAGCATTCATCTCCTAGGCCATTTCATATGCCAGGTAAAGTAATGTTCCCCCGGGAACTTTAACTGCATCACACTGATAGGTGGAGGGAGTGAAAAAAAAAAGAACAAGTGGAAAAACAAGGAAACACTCTCAGTGTTTTGTCTTGCAGCTTTGTCTCCAGTGGGACGGGCGGAGTTTGAAGGAGTTTATTGTTTTTTTGTCCTACAACACAACCTTATTATTCCGTCTGCTTGCCAAGTCGGATCAGATGAGTGTACCGACTCCAAAGGGCCTGTTGACACGGCGCCGCACAAACACACCGATCAGCACACACACTGCAGGCATGACAGAGGCGAGACAGGCGTAGGATATGAGCATTTGGATAAACACACAAACACCCCCGCACACACACGCCTACACACACGCCTACACACACACACAGTGAAGCATAAATCAAACAGAGAACAGACGATGTAGTTGTGCATTCAGAACTTAAAGATGTAATCCAGCTTCGTTTCAGTTTGGAAACACTTTGCATCAAAAATGTCAAGGAAAGCTCCAATGAAAAAAATAATGCAACATTTATTATTTTTGAGCATGTGTGACACATTCCATAAGTGTCCAAACTCAAGGGCTGCATTCTTCAACTTAGCCGTTTGGCAAAGGAAACGTCCTTCCTCGACTGCGAAGACCCGAAATGAACGGCCTTGAATTCTGACGGTCTAACCTTCAGATATGTTCTCACCCTTACCTCAGCATTTGTCCCATCGCCTGGCAACCATGACAGCACCAAACACAAACTGCTAAAAAGAAGCTTGCAATCTTGCTAAACCTTTGTGTTGTTTGTTTAGTCATATATTTTTTTTTCACCTCCACATTTAATGTACTTAAATATAACCTGGCTTCATCCGCCATTGTTACAAGGACAAAAATCTCCTAGATATTCAATGAATTTTGGAACAGGGTGGACTTCAAAAACTTCAAAGGTTTCAAAAATGTATCTTTGCGCATGTATCATGTTGCAGAGATTCGAAGACTCGTTATTTTAATGCAGCTCTGTGTTTACAGTAAAAGCCTGTCTTTGTAGAACAAGAAATACAAAGATGTGAAAACATGCCTCTACTGTGTGTGTTTGTGTCTGTGTTTCTGTTGTGCGCTCCAGTGTCTTGAGACTGATCTCAACACAGATCTCATACATACACAGTGCAGATACATGCGTCATCCCTGGAGCTCCTGAGAAGCGGAGATTGCCTCTTTAAGGTGGAAATCAATATACTTTCTTTCACCATCTCTCTTCCCCTCCTCCTCTTCTCTCAATTCTTGGACACCCTCAGCCCTTTCTCTTTCTCAGACTCCCTTTCCATCCGTCTCCACATGTCTCATGGCTTCTTCCTGATGCGTTCGCTGACTGAAAAGAGACTCTCACAGAGACTCCTCTATACCCATGACAAAAAACAAGTCACTGAAACATTAAATGTATGTTTTCTTTCCCGGTCTGATTCATTGTAATTCATCAAACATTTTTTCTTAAAGATTTATAGTTAGTTAGTTTATTGTCATTTTATTTTGTGCCACAATAAAAAAAACAACTTTCTATGGGATCATCCACTAACTAGGGTGTGTTCACATGATACTTTGGTAAACTTGGTTCAAATGGGTATCGTAAGAATTGTAAGAACTACTCAGTTTTGAGCTGGCGTTATTCATTTTCACGCTGCACTGTCAAACATTCTAAATCCTGCCGTATGGAAGCGCTGGACCAAGAACCACCAGAGGAAATGACACAAAAACCTTTAAAGAAGACACTGAGCGCAACTTCCTTCTTCATGAAATGTTAGCAAAAATGGAACGGTGTCAGCTTTTAGCGGTTGTAGGAATTTTTTGGCTTTGGTAAAAGAGCACAAGCGATTTCTCTCTTTACCTCTAAACTCATGTGTTTGTTTTGGTTGTATTTACCCAGAATGCCCTGGGCAGGGACGTTGTTAGAATGGATAAAGTCACACCAAATACAACAAGGGAGTTTTGTGAAATTGCAGACAGCTAATATTCACTAGCATCGCGCTACACGAGGCTGACATGAACATTTTCAAACTGAGTTTTTTTGAGAAGCTAAAGTCAAGTAAAAAAAGATCTACCAGCTCACACCCGTTTTCCCACCACTTAGATGATGTATTTAATTTTCAAGCATGCATTCAGTTGCTTGAAATTAATAGCTTTATAGAACCAGACATATCCAAAAGGACTTCCGGAGACCCACATATCAAAATAAAACTTGGCACATTTTTGTCCTGACAGCCTCAGCATCATTTGTGGAGCAGAATTTGGCATTTTCAGTAACAAAGATGAAACTACACTCTATCATATTAGTGAAACTCTTAGTGAAGAGTGAATACTAAATAGTCAATTAGTATTCACTAATTTTGTGAATACTAATTTTGGTATTCACTATGAGAATACCAAATTTGGCAAACCGATAAAAGCACTTCACTGATAGTAAAGGTCAATTTCACCCAGTGTCTTTCAGCTCCAAATCTGCTGCACTTCAACAGTGTTCTCAATCATTGTATTTGTGAAAACAAAAACATGGGAACTAATACGTTTCAGAAGAATAACAATATACTAACTATAGTGGACTGTCCCATCACAATTAGGGAACAATGCAGAATCAAAAAATGGTCTAGTTTGCTGTGATGATTTCCTTTTTGAGATGTAGAAACTGCAGCACTACTCTTCTTTTTTGTTTTTAGATCAAAATTTAAAAGAGAAATTGATTAATTTAGTGGACTTATTAAAATTTAAAGCACTTTCTTGGCTATTTAGGCCTGATGCATATTTTTTCTATGTTTCTTTGTTTTTCAGTACTGTGGATGGAAAAAATCTAGCTGAGAATAATCAAGAAAACAGCCCCAAAAGTTTTTGCCTTGCCAGTCTCGGTAATTAGACTCCATCATAATTACCTAACATGCCTTAACGCCTCCCCTTTGTCACCTCCCAGTTTTTCCCACCCTGCTCATCTAACTTTTCCCATCCCAGCCAACGGCCCTTTGGAGTCTATTTTTTGCCACCCTTCACTAAATAAGGCCGTGCTGCAGGGTTACGCCAGTGTGCTGGTGGAGTGGTGGGGGTGTCTGGTTCTTACCTTGGTATAAAAGCTCTGGGACAGAGGGGGTTCCCGCTCCACTACTAGACCTCCCGTTATACAAGTTCTCTTTGTGAATTGATTTTGCCTAATTTGGATTCTAAAACTTAAAAAAAAAAAAAAAAAGGGAAAAAAAACCCAGAACAAAACTCAAACAGTGCCTGTAAGCAGTATCAGATGGCCATTCATTACCAAACCGTTGTTTTTTCTTCTTTTTCTTTTTTTTTCTTTTTGTAAAGCAACATGTTTGTTCTTTGGTAGAGAATTGTTTTAATTTGTCATTTTGGAGGAACTGCTTTGACCTGATCCCTGGACGGCAGGTCTGGAAAAGCCCAGTGTGGAATATGGGAGCAGGAAGGACAAGAAAGATGGAACAGAGTAAGAGATGATTGATTTCATTGTGGTTTTTTAAATTTTTTTAATCTTCTTTTGATTTTGACTTTACCCTCTTTCCTTTTCCCCTGTATTTCTTCCTGTGTCTCCCTTTTAATCAGAACTTTTCCCACATTTTTCTCCTTCACCTTCCTCTTTCTCTGGTGTGTCGTGGTTCTTCCCTCCCCTCCTAATTGATGAATTTCTTTAATTGAAACGGTTTCTTCTTTTCCTCTCACCTCGCCTTCCATTCCCCCGCTCTTTCCCTCCCTCGTCCCCTCCCCCCCTCCACCGTCCGTCTTCCCGATTTGTCCTTCAGCACTGTCAGCACTCAGTATCTCGCTCCATCTCCTTCCCCTGCAGTCCGATCAGCTGTCTCTCCTTGTAACTTTACATGGCCCGGTTGTGATGCGAAGGGACAGACAGCTGCTGGCTGACGCATTTCACTGCCCAGTCATCACATCAAAATCGAGTCCTCTCACACAAACCTCTGTCCTTTCCATTTATTTTCTTTATGATTTGTACTGTTGCTGTCTGAGGGATCCTATTTTTTTATTTTTTTTTCTTGGTCTGATGCTCTCCTTCTACGTTTTTTTTTATCCTGCAAGAGAGAAATTCCAATGACCCTCTTCTTTTCTCTCCTCCTCTTTTCACTCCTCCTCCTCCTCTTCTTCCTCCTCCTCCTCCTTTTTTTCTCTCTGCATCCTTAAACTCTCCATCGCTGATTCAGCTCTCAGGGAGGAGAGACTCCGCCTGCAGCGATTGCCTCACTCCGCATGGGCCACCATCCCTCTCTGGATCACCTTTGCAACGGTAGGTGCAGAAGTGTGTGCGCGCGCGTGTGGGTGTGTGTGTGTATGTGGTTAGATATTTGTAAAACATCTTTTTACACACTGCATTTATTTTTTAAAGTGGTCTCTCTTGGTTTGCTTCACTCTGACCTCCTTCCTAAGAAGATTCTCTTTTGCTGGTTTGAAAGTAAAAAAGGGAATTTATTTTAAATTAAGGGGCTGAAGGTTTTTTTTCCACTTTGAGTGAAGTGTGAAAACAGAGAAAGCAGCAACACTGTAGCATGCTGTTAAAAAAGAAAAGAAAAAGAAAAAAGGCACACGAAGGGGTTGAAAGGTCACGGCTTGTGTTTGAAGTGATGCACTGAGGAGAGTTTTCAGTCAGAAAGTAGAACTTTAAGCCTCAAGCAAACATTCACAGTGCAGAAGCTGTAAGTTGAACTAAAAACATACGTGGACATTTCTTTTGTGTGGAGGATTTTGCTCACCACCCAGGGCTTCATAGTCCCAGGGGCGGCATGAGTAAGTAAAAAATGTCACAAACAAGTGTTGTTTTTTTTTTGTTTTTTTTTCTTATTGCTTATTTTGTCAATGGGAAACCAGCGCCACCTGTATTATGCAGATTCTAAGGATGGTGGGAAATAACGGCTTGGATCCTGGGAACGCTGGAAACACAAAGTCGGATCTGATGCATGGCTTCCAAATTGGCGCTGAATTCAGAAGCTGCAGCTCTTTGAAGAGTCTGGAATGCTTTTCCACAGCTCTGCTTGAATATCTAAAACACTGATCAAATCTAGATTGGGTTATTCTATAGGAATGTATAAAGTCTTTTAAAAACTTTTATTTATTTATTTATTTTCTCATGTTGAAATGTATTTATATTTATGGAAACACAAAACAAGCCTTTGAGGAAGGAGAGAGGACGCCATTAAAGCCACAACCGTCGCTGCCTGGAGTATAAGTTGCAGAGCCTCCATTTGAGTTGGCCTGCAGCATTTTACGAAAGATCACGACAATGAATAAGTTTTGTGACAAATTTTAAATTTGTTGCAATATTAGAAACAAACCTTAACAGAGTACAACTGCTGACATTTTGTGCATTTGACCAACGCGTGAACCTCAGAATCATTGCTGCCTTGTTTGGCAGCAGCAGAACGAAGACTGCAACAGAACAGAGACGTGACCGCTGATAAGTGGAGGAGAACCACGTGAAGTTCTTCGGCTCTTCGGCTCCTCTCTGTGTTCTAACCTCAGTTCTGGAGCAGTCGTCCAAACGAGGCCTCTGCTCTATCTATAGACGGGACACTCGCAGGTGTCACTCTCCGCAGGGAGGTTTTAAAGCAGCAGCCAGGTTCTAAAAGTGTCTTGCATATGCTCCTATCTGTTCCCCTCCTGCCCCTCCTCCCCGCCCCTCCTTGTCCCCGTCTCCTGCTGTCCCGGCTAATTTTACCCAGTTAGCAGATACCAGGGAGATCAGCCGTGGTCAGCTGTCTGTCAAGCATCCGGAGCCCTGACAGGCCTCGCAGCGAACTGCTGGAGGTGGCAGAGTATCGGTTGTCCCCCGTCCAGGCCCTGGAGGCCGGTGGGGGTCTGCCTGTGCTGCTGTGGCGATTATAGAACACAGCTGTCCCAAAGGGAATCTTTTGCTCCAATAATCAATAACCAGTTGGGTGCGAAACTTTCTTGATGTCCCACAAACCCCCCCTGTTTTCTTCCCTATATTTCAAATATTTGTGACAAATGCATTATGTTCAGTCGCGAGGATAACCGAAGTCCCAACAGATGTTGCCGAGTTTCACACAATTCCACCCCAGCAATGCATCACGGTGCAGGTGATTCTAATCCACGGGCCTTATCTTGAAATCTACAGCGGTCGGCAATTCCTCCCTGGAGAATTGCAGTTCCTGTCTGGAATATTGTGACGGCAATAGCACAGAGGCTGGAGTGGAGAAGCAGCTTAATTCTTTATAATGTGTCTGTGTGTCGAGCGCTGCACGTGCGCCAACCCCCTCCACCCCGCTTCCCTCTCGTTTAGCCGCTCCGGCCGGTGATTTACAAAACCCTCGTTCCGTCGCCGGGAGAGGACGAGCGTGATTTATGGAAGAGACTTTTAGTTTAATTACTGGGCGGGCAGGGCTGATGTGTGCAGCCCCCATGGCAATGGTTACACAATGGTAGGAACACACGAAGGCAATACTGGGGGATTGGGGGTGGGGGGGTGGTAGGACATGACATATTCACCTAGTTTTGTAGCTGCTCTTGATATACTTAGGGATTATGTATGTCCAAATTGCAGGAGTTGTCAAACTGTGTTGCAAGGAAAAGAACCAAAACTTGAGAGAATAAGTTCATTTTCACTGGTAGAAATAGTTCCAAAGTTTGAAACATGCAACATTTTCCCGTCATGCTGTTCGTTTTAAGTCGTTTTATTAACAGAGAAAATGCTGAGGTGACCAATACGGGTTTGTTCCACTGCACAGAGTCACACGAGTTGTGTTTCAATGCACCGGACATGCAAGGTTTTACCGATATAAAATTACACAAATGAATTTTATAGTGAATCAAACCGTGATTTTGTGGGATGCTGAGGCTAATAAGATGTAGAGTTCACACATTGGTATAGACCACACATCTCAGGAACAAATGAGAGCTCCCTGCTGGGAGTGAGGTTTAGATCTAAAAACCTCTCAGAGTTTGGTGCCTGTGAAAAGCAGAGACCCACCAGTGGATGGGAAAGTTCGTTACATCAGAACTCACTCTGGAAATTGTGTTTCAATCTCACTGTTGTTTTTTTTTTTGTTTTTTTTTTGAAAACCCCCAAATCCACCTCAAGCAAGCTTAAAAACTCTTTTGGGAAATTGAGGAAGTTATTCTTAATTCTGCAAATTTCCGTCAAATTCTTCTAAGGTGATACTTCAGAATGAGCATACAAATACACTGATAGAGACGCGGCTACAGCCTACGAGGTGTTCCACACTGCTGGTCAGCTGGTTGAAAGAAGGCTGCTGCACTTTTTTCTTGTGTGTCAAGGAAGTTAACTTTCTGTGAACATTCCCAGTTTGATAACCCACCAAAGGTTTCTGTGCTGAAACCAGTTTCTCTCTACAGTTGCTAAACTATGTGTGACATGTCTTCCAAGCAGCCCACTGCAGGCTGTAGCAGAGCAGATAACCTGACTCTACAAACAGTGAAATGGGTAAACGGTGTAATATTCTGCTCAACAGGCATGTAAAACCTTCTACTAAATACTGTCTTGACTGCATTTATCTTAAATCTGTATTGTAAAATACAATAAATCTGATTATTATTCCTGTCATAATCAACATGTTGGATTATTTTAGCATTGTTATGACATCTTTTGAGTTTTAATTAAACAATATGTAATGACTGTGTACATTTTATGGTTTTCTGTAAATAGGGAGACATTTTTAAGCTTCTTCCACGTCTCACATCAGTCCATGTCGGGTTCTAACACAAGAGGAAAGCATGTTTGGAAAGCTGCTACTTTTACAAAATCCCTCTTCAGCATGGAATATTTAGCCCCTCCACCCCCAGTAGAAGCAATACCTAAGCGTGTTATGGTGGGAATATTGCGCTGCGTCAGCAGCAAATGTGAGCTTTGATGGTGTTTTGATTAGCTGTAATTGTCATTCAAGGTGAGACAGTGACAGACTTCCTGATGTAGCAGTTTGGCTTCACTTTCCACGGGCGTGAAGAAGCAGCACTGCGTTCATTCTCATTCAGCTTCGGACCGTCTAGGTCCAGAAACGTACTGACCAACAGCAGATGTAGTTTTAGTTTGGTAAACAACTAAAACACATAAATAAATCCACAGATGGAGAAGATCCTTTAATTCCTTCTCTCTTAAGCGTTTTGGTACTGAGAAATCAGTGCGGAACTGGCCAACCTGAAAGAAAACTGGAAAAACCTGATTGGTGCATGTCTAATTACATCACATGTGTATGTGGAGTAAGGTAATTATAGGAAAGTACCTTTATAAATATTAGTGGCAGGATTCAATTAAAATTTCTAACTGAGTTAATTGCAGAGTCTGTGATTAATTGCATTTTAAACGAAAAGCACAGGACCGACAAAACAACCAACATTTTTAATTGCAAAATCCTTTTGGCTGCTAAATTATTGAATAGACATATGAGCTCAATAACAAAGATATTCATTGTTTCTATTGTGGCATGTTGGGCCTTCAGCCATCACATTGGTGAAAAGTGCTCCGACTTTGAAGTGTTTCAGGAATCCCTAATCATTCGTGAAACGTCTTTAGAAATGTGGACTCTGGCGTTAGTGATGGGGACGTCTGTGCTAGCTGCTACATGTTTAGCGTTCAAATGCTGTTTCAGGCTTGAATAGCTTCACTGAAAGGCTAGCTCCTTTTAGCAACACCTGAACAGGGCAGAAGTGTTTTTCTGCGTCCCGATCAAACGGTTTTTGAAGCAGAGACGAGCCTCCGGTGGGAGAAGCGGCTTAGTGGTCCATCACTGTTTGCTTGTGCATCAGATTTACGTCCGGACCAGAAGCACATGAAATGCAAAATGATACAAAGGAGAAAAAAACAGTGATTAATTGTGTTAAAATTGCTGTAATCTGTGTAAGTAACTAATCAAAGTAATATGTACTTATACACCTGTACATGTATACATCTATATGGGCACGGCTCTCTGAATGACCCCTACACTGCATGCTTTATACTGCTGTAGGTTTTCTTAACACCTCTCTCGGAGCCTTTATTAGATGCCTGACGTTAGCAATGGTTCAATTCATTAAAAGCACAACTCAGCCTTTGTGCATTTGCCTGTAAATTGGTATTGATCTCCGAGAGGGGCAGGGAGGTGGAGGGGGAGTGGGGGGGGGCGTGAAGAGGGAGGCGTGTGTGTGCGGCTGTGCAGTTGAGGCTAATGGGAGAGGGTCTTAGGTGAACGGGTCTCACTGGAGCTACAAGGGCGTCCGCACGGGAGCAGAGTGTGGGGCCGTATGAGCCACGAAATAAAAGCGGCACACATTCGTGGAAATGTAGCGCTGCTGTAGTTTGACGGGAGGAAAGGAAAGGCTGAGCCGACGAGGAAGAGAGGGAGACAATGAGAGCACATGCTATATAGAGAAAGGTGGGCAGTCGGGGGTGGAGGTGGGGTTGACTGCATTGCATGGGCAAGCCTATACACTGCATGGGGCAGAGTGTGTGTGAGAGGGATGAATGAGGAGAGGAACAGATCAGAGTGGTGGAGGAGCGATGGGACAAGCAGCTGAGCACCGGGCTAAAAGTTTTCAGAGACAGAGAGAGAGATGGAGAGAGAGAGAGAGAGAGAAAGAGAGAGAGAGAGAGACTGCAGAGGCAGCACCTGGGACACTGAGAGAGGAGAAGAAAGACACTTCTTCCCAGTCTCCTGTTCGTTCTCGTTGTACTGCTTCCTCTCTTTGGTGCATCGATAGAGCTGAATTAGAGGCAGGAGGGGTGGAAGGAGGAGGAGGAGGAGGTGGTGGAAGGGTGGTTGCTCCTGGCCAACATCTGCCTTTAGGTAAGTGCAACATCTTCCTCTTTTCCCTTCATCCTTTAACACCCCCCCCCCTCCTCCTCCTCCTCTCCTCCCTACTTTTCATCCCGCTGCAGCTGAACTCTTCTGTGTGTGAAGCTCAAGGTGAACCGCTTCCCGTCTCTTTGAGTGTGTGTGTGTGTGTGTGTGTGTGAGATTGTGTGAGACTGTGTGTGTGTGTCAGGTGTAGACATTCTGTGGTGAATCGGTCCACCGAAGCCCCAACCTGAACAACTCTTTTGGGTCAATGTGTAAAGAAGATGCCGGGTCCGTCTGGGTGGAGGGAAGTTGCTCAGGTGTGTTTGAGTTGCAGACGGTGGGGTGGTGAGGTATGGGGGTGGGGGTGGGGGGGGGTTGCTCCTGATTGAACATCTTTCCCTCCTTACTGACTGTGTTGTGAGGAGGAGGAGGTGGAGACACATGGGTGGCAGGTGGTGGTGGTGGAGAAGGGAGAGGAGGGGCGGCCTGGTGCGCCACCAAGGACAGTGGCCTGCTTGGGGGACATACTTCTTTATATGCCCATATGAACAAGAGCAACTATGGAATGTAAAGAAGTATGTATCCCAGGTGGGGAGACAATCCGACGTCCCGTCTGAGAGAAACTCGAACTTTTCAAAGACAATTTAACGAGTCCACAAGTGTTTCACCTCATCTCGATGCCTCATGCACATGTGCTGTACATATATTTCTATCTATCTGCATATACATATCTGTGTGTGTGTGCGTGCGTGTGTGTGTGTGTGTGTGTTAGGCGTGTTTTCCGCCTTGATGTGGCCCAGTTGAGTCCAGCCTGTTCGCTGCTGCAGAAGGATGCATGCAGTAGAAAAGATGCAGCTGCAAATCCAGTCAGCAGTTTCCACTTACCCACAATAGATTTTCAGATATTTCTTTCAACATTTTATTTGTGGAAACCTGGAATCCTCCTCCCGGTCCTCCTGCCCCCCAGCCCTCCACTCTGTTACTTGCAATGTAGAGAATACGTTTCCCTCACGCTCTCTTTTCCGTCTTATTCATTCTGTTTGTGTGAATTCTCCTTATGTGAGTTTTTGTTGCATTAGCGGGCACGCCGCAGGCAGACGGAAGCTTCCAGTAAAGTGGTGCCAGTGATTAAATGCTTCCCTAATGGATAGCACGGCTGTGAGGGGATGGTCAGGAAGAGGAAGGAGCAGAGACGGGCTGCTCGCCCCTTCTCGGTCACATCCGACAGACGCCTGCGTCGCCGTTACAGCGTCTGAATCAGACTTCAACTTTTAGGCCTGCTCAGTAGAAATGAATTAGTCGGATTATGTTTTTGTTTTCGGGGAGGAGTTGGTCAAATTAAGACATTTTCACCAGGGTTTTATGGTGAAACCAAATTTTTACACCAGGTTATGAACTCAAAATGTTGGTTTCACTTCCTGCTAAAATCAGTCACTTAAACAGAGCCGTTCAGTAAGTTAGAATAGTACTGAAGAGTCCATTTGTTGAGGGATCTTTGGAAATTAATTACACTCAGAAGGAAGTTTGAAAGCCTTTGTTTCTGTTAATTATCATGGTTTTCAGCTTTCAGCTTATAAAAACATGGACAAATTTTAATACTACATCAGACCATTTAAAAAAAAACAAATTAATACAAAAATACTACGGAAGTTTAGTATCTGCTCAAGTTTTCTAATGTTTCTTTTAATCTGACAAATGAGCCTCATCAGAACTAACTTATTAAATATGACTGTTACCCACAGAAACACAAAAGGATTCCACTATGTTTAATATCTTTCAAATTCTGCTTTATTAATTACTTTGTTAATTAATAACTGTTTTCACATGTAGTGAAATATTATTTATATACGGATTAATTATTACTAATAGAAATATTGCTTTTAAGCTGTTTTTTCTTAATTCAAGAGCTCTTCATAATGCTACTGTAAAGTCTACACAATCTCGAGCATGCAGTGTGTTCTTTGTAAAACTTGCCTGTCTCGCTTAGGAATTAGCAGAAAAACACACAAGTGCAAAAAAAATCTAAAAAACCCCCCAGAAATATGGGGGTAAAGTGACGTGTAACGACAATTGTCAGGCCTCATGATGTCGCCCTAATTCTGCTGAGCCAGCAAAACGCAGAGAGGCAGGTCTGATCATACTCTTCAGCTCTGATTAAGTATGCGTGTTACAGCGCAGTGTGTGGAGGCGTGACGGTGTGTGTGTGTGTGTGTGTACGGGTGCAGGAACATTGACTAATCTGGGTGTGGTTTGGGAACCAGCATAACGGTCAAGTTACACTTTAAATATATGCGTTTTGGCCTACTTTGTGCATGCATACAGTATGTGACCTAGTTAGGGTTTACTTGTCCCTCTTTAGGTGCTATTCGGGTCAGCTTCAGGGTTCCTACACAGTTTGCGTTGAAAAAAATCCCTAACTTTTCCAGACTTGTCAGTGTGTTTATTTTAAACATCTAAAATGCAAAATTTTATTTTGAATCAATGGCAGATATTTCTAAAGCTTTCCGGATGAACGTATGGAGTAGGAACACAGACACAGGCTTTTAAATAGGTTAGGGAAGGAAGAAAGGGCATATGGGAGGATGGAAGGAAAGAAGGAAAGAACAAGAAAAAAATGACTCTAGGAAGGACACTCAGAGGGAAGTAAAGTAGGAGACAAGGAAGGAAATAAGAAGATACAAGGAAAGACCAGAGGTGGAACCCACTGAATGAAGAAAAAATGGGAAAGAGGAAGGACACAAGAAATAAAACCTGAAGGGCAAGAAGAAGGCAGGACACAAGGAAGGAAAATGGATACAAATAAGGATTAAAGAAATGACACTAAAGCAAGGAAAAAAAGGATGCTGGGCAGGAAGAAAAGAAGGTCATGAGAGCTGAGGACTGAAGTGAATGAAAAAAGGAAGGACACAAGAAAGGAAGGAAGAAAGGCTAGATTTAGATAATAGGATAGGTATTTACTGTAACACTAACTCTGACGTTTGGATGTGGGAATGTGACCCTGACCAGGTGTCCGTCCTGCGGACTGGGGCGATTTCTTTTAACAATCTGAAAAGAGCGCTCACAGGGAATCAGGAACAAGAAGATCGCACAAAGACTGTAAAGCAGTCCGATTGGAAGCTAATTGGGCATTAGCAGGAGGAAAACTTCTAATCTTAGCACCTGACGATGAAGATGAGTAATCTGCGTCCAGAAGTGCGTGACATCCGCATCAGTAAAGAACATAAAGCCTCCACCCATCCGTATTAAAAAAACATAAAGTGTGTGTTTGTGAGAAAGTCCAAGCTGGTGTGTGCAGGCGCGCGCGTGTATGTGTGTTTTTTATGTTGTTAGGATTTATTGCAGTGATTTGTAAGAACCACAGGGAAAGGTCGTTGTTCTGTGGGGGAATTCAAAGATAGAAGGGCACAGTGGCGAAGAGAGGGGGTGGAGCGGTGAGGGAGGGGTGACCAAAGGGAAACGAGAGAGCAGCGCGGACTGAAGTGGGATCGGAGCGGAGGGAGTTGTGGCGAGTGAGCGTGTGAGATGAGGCGAGGCGAAAGAGGGAGCCTGGATTGATGATGGTGTTCAGGTCCTCGGTGTGTGTGTTGGAGGGGGGGTGTACAAGAGGGGTTGGGCGGGTATTGTTCTGTCACTTTGCCTGTGTCAGCAGGTGGAAGCTCTCATCAGGACATTAAATATGCAACAATGCTGACTGCTGCACCGTGCTGAGACAGCCAAAGCCGGACGACCAGGAGGCCCCGCTGAAACTAAACCGGCGGCACCGTTTTGCCTTACACCGCTCCAGCCATCCGTCCACCCCTTCTCTGGATGGTTAGAGATGGTAAAGGTGGTGAACTGAACGCCTTCCTGGTTGCCTGGTTGTAGGGGTTAGGAATAGTTGAAGAGGTGGAACACCAACATTCAGATAAAAAAATGAATAAATCTGCCTGAAGATAGAACTGACTGTGAATAAGTGCATACAGTCCTGTCTTTAGTCACCCCTCATGTCTTTACGTTGTCTGGATCAATAGTTTAACAGGCTTTCTAAAGATTCTATTTGGATATTTTATTTTTTTACTTCACAGTCCGTCTTTTTTTAATTGGGTTGTTTGGAAAGTCGGTTAAATCTGACCTAAGAGTCATTTGTTCCAATGCTGCAACACAATAATACTGTGAAATCCTCCAGTATAAAAACCTATGAATACAGAACTAAAAATTCTCTCTCATTCTAATTTATCACTATATAATTAAAGATAGATTAGGATTTGGGTACATAAAATCCAATCCAGGTAGAATAATAAAACTAATTTGATTGATCACATAACAATTTTGATAAAAAAAAGTATGAACTAAATAAAAATGTTTAATCAAGTTGCATGATCTGTAATTAAATACTGCTGGCCTGTAATCTGGAGGATTTTACTATATTAGTAGATTTTCAACTCTCTAAACTGTTCTTTGACATGAGTGGGTGTGTGTGGATGTCGTCCTGTCTGTCTATCTTAGGGAGAAACAACAAATCGGAACCGATTTTCTCAATATTCGGAGATCAGATATCAACCAACACTTGCAAGAGAAACCCATTATGTCCACTGATCTTACCTAGCTCCACAAAGTGAGAGAGGACTGACAGACAGACCTGCCCATCAGGTCACGCCTGCACTTTTGTGGTTAACAGTCTCTGCACTGTTTCCAACTTGCAGACTTTGCCTCTATATTTACTGAGTTTTCAGACCAAAATAAATCTGCATCGGAAAAAAAAAAGAAGAAAAATCAAAATCAGCAGATCAGGCTTTTTAAACATCTGTGATTGGCCAGAAAACTGCAATCAGTGCACCCATGCTGCACAGGGCGTAGCCCTCCTCTCATCTCCCCTCCTGCTGGAGAGATGCACCAAGACCTTTACAACCCTACTAGGACAAGTGGTTATAGATAATGGATGGATGGATTGCTTGGGCAGGTTTTTTTTTAGAAGATTTTTATTTTACTTTGCAATAAACATTTAAACATTTTGATTCCAATTTTTAATTCCTCACCTAAGTAGAAAAGTGTCTTTTGCTGTTATTTGTTGGTCTTAGAATCTGCTAAATCTGTTGTCAACTGGCCAGAGCTGATGTGTGTGAAAACACACTGTGCAGAACTGAACGTGCATATGAGGAGAAAGGGGAAGCAAAAAGAGGCTGTAATTTATTTTCTCTACACTGTCGCCCTTTATTGCCAGTTATTTTCCCCTTTTAATCATGTTTATTGTAAGTTTGCATCGGCAGTGACCTGCAGAATGTAATACGAGTGAGGAGTAATAGTAGTTGAAACAGGTAACGTATGGGTCGTGTCGCCCTGATACAAGGACACAGCCTATTATATCCCATTCTATGTTTATGTCTAAAGTGAATCCCGTGGGGACTGAAGGTGTGCACCCCTTCCAAAGTCATTGCTCAAATGACGGGCGCACACAGATGCCGTCACATTGTACATAAAGCCACAATGTGGAGTCCCAGAGTTTCTCTGATATGTGCACAATGCATGTCCACTGAGATTCGGAGGTAGAAGCTGCTTTATTTCAATGGGTGTTTAGTCAACGGACTGGAGGAAAGGTAACTGTGTGATTTCACAGTTTACACCAGGAAACTGTGCGTTTGTGCGCCTGTCATCACGGTGACGTGTTGAAGCACAAAGAATCGTTCGTTCCAAAAGGAAACCCGCTCTGCAGCAGAAGTGCCAATGAGATCACAGAGAACGATTGAAAACGACGAAAACTCATTGAGGCCTTGATAAAAAATGACTTCAGATTTTTAATGAATTACTCATGATCACGAGCCTTAAGACTCAATTAGTTAATTGGTCAAGCGCTGTAATGTGAGAATGATCGGTTTTACAGGAACGTCTCAATCGATCAAGAAAACAAGCGGCGTAATCAGAAAGCAAATTACGATTTATCATTTAGCAATTGAGTTATATGTTGTGTGTGAGCAGGTCAAAGCCAAAGAGCTTCACACACACACACGCACACACACACACATGCCGAGTGACTCCGAAAAGCCGATCCCTCTCTTGCACCGGGACAGGGATCAATGTTGAGGTAATTTGTTTCAATCAATTAAACAGACATCTGCTTGAATTAGTCTCCAATAGACTCCAAAAGGCCAAACCTCGTTCTGTTACTCTGGGAGTGTGTGAGCAGCGAGATCAAACCAGACAAACCTTTCTCTTTGGACCATGTCCTGTCCTCGTAGGTTATGCAAACAGCATGGAGGGTCTAGTTTTGTTGTCAGTGTCAGGGCAAAATTGTGTTACAAATCTGGGTAATTGACTGACTTTCTGAGATAAGAGCGTGTCTCTGGGAATGTCTTTCAGGAAACTTAGTGGACAGGTCACAAAAGTTTGAAAAAAGATTACAGGGAATGAGAAATTTATGATGAATTTATGTGGCTGCATGAAATGTGGGACACCAGTTCAATTTAATTGTTGGGTCACTTTGCATTTCATTCAGTGATTGTTTCTCTTTTTTATTTTTTTAAATATACATCTTAACTCTCAGAGTGCATTCGCACCAGCCCGGTTCAGTCCACTTTAATCAAACTCTAGTTCCTTTGCCTACAAGGTCCAGTTTGGTTGTGGAGATGTGAATGCTTAATCAAACTGTGATGCGGACCAACAAAGCAAAACCTGGACTGCTTACAAACCCAGGTCTCGGTTCAGTTCAAGAGAACTCTGACGTGTTTCAAATGCAAATGTGGATACCAACACGATCAAAAGCAGGAAGTGGATTATAGCTCAGGGCATTCTGGGTAATACCATCAAAACAAACACGAGAGTCTAGCAGGAGAGTAGCAGGAGAAATGGCTCTTGGTCTTTTGCCGAACACAAATGAGAAATCCTACAACTGCTAAAACCTTACACCACTTTTTAATTGTATTTTAATTCTGTGATGAAGCGAGTTACACTCAGAGTCTTTTCCAGACATTTTTATGTTGTTTCCTGCAGTGGTTGTTGGTGCGGCGCCGCCACAGGCGAGGAGGGAAACAGGTTGTTGAAATGGTTTGGTTTGCTTGACAGTGCAGTGTGAAAGTGAACCGCACCAGCTGAACATGTAACAAATGTTGCAGTTTCGGTGCTCAATCAAACTGAGTCTACCAGACTACTGGTGTGAAAACACCTGGAGATGCAGTGCTGGAATGTAGCAGAATAAACTCAACTTCAACAGACAACTTCTGTTCATTTTCATGGTTTAGTTTGTGGAGACGGGTAAATATGAGTAAAAGACGTGTAGCTCAAGTGTAATTTAGTTGCTCCCACTTGTACACGATGCGATGCTGCTGACGCCAGAGCCTGTCCGTTACCATGCCGAGTACGAGGAGAGAGGGGTCGCTGCAAATCAACACGCGGGATAATTGTTATGCAGTGAAGCTGTGAAGCAGAGGGAAGTAATTAAAGAAACAAGGGCAGTGTGGTGGCGCTGGTGGTGGGACACAACCCCCTCCATCCCTCTACGTCCTTTTCTCCATCTCCCCCCTGCTAGCTCCAAATTACACACACACACACACGCGCACGCACGCACACACAGACAGACACACTTCTTTTCAAACATGGGGTCCCTTTTACATTGGCACCCCTGTAATTACTGCCAGTGTTTACAGTGATTCTAATATTCTAATTATACTCCGCGGGTGTTTATAAGGTCATAACATTTACAATTTTACGACACAGTAATTGTCAGTTGACCAAAAAATTAGAAAAATGCATTTTCTGTCTCCTGCTGTTCTTCTGATGAAAACACATATTGGATGCCGTCACTCGACACCAAACAAGCAATTCTTTTCATAATGAATGCAAAAAAATATATTAAAAAATTGGGTGGTGGGACATACACCGTTTTCTTGTAATGCAGACCACACAATTCAAATTCATGCATCAATTTCCTGCGAAAATGTTCAGAAATGCACCGCCGGTGGAAGGATCTCAGGGAGACATGAGGCAGAGTTTCACTGATGTATCTCATAAAGGAATATCTTGGAATATCATACATTCCTGGGTACATTGTTGCTTCCATTACCAGTGATGAGAATAGCGAATGAACACTGGGAGATGGTGACTTGGTGCGCTGTAGATTATTTTTATATGAAGTCTCGTGGAGCAGAAGAGGAGGAACCAATGTAGTTATTGAAAAGTATATGCAATATGTACTCCTATTCTCCTTGTAGTAATTCAAGGCCAGAACAGTTTGACTTAAAGTATCAGATTCACCTAAAAAGTTTTCATTTTAATATCACTTTAAAGAATAATAATAAATCACAACATAAATCAACTCAGTTCCCTTAATATAGTTTTCTGTACTGCTGTGCAAATAATTCAAGCTGGTGTAGATCTGTTTAAATTGATCAGAGCAGCCGTCTGGGTCCAGATTAAAATAATTACATGTGTGAATGGATGCGAGTGTTGAAAGCTCTTTCTGAGGACAGATTTGTTCCGTGGACTTAAATGTACTTTGTGGTCGTAATTAGGCCTGCAGCCTATTATCGTTTTTGTTTTAATAATCGAGTATTTTATTGATTATTCTGACAATCAAGTAAAAAATGTATTAAAAATTGGCACCTTTTGCATATCTTTCATTTTACCATTCAAGTATTTATTTATGCAATATTAAAAGTGTATGAAAGTGGAAATGATTTTTTAAAATAAACAATTTATTGCCTAAAATTTAATAATATCAAAGGATATGTCTGCAGCTAAACAAACCCCTCTAACATCAACGTTTGAAAAGCTCACCTTTCCAGCTTGACTTTACATCATTACCTTTGTAGGGCTGATCTGTTGACTATTTTTCTACTAGTAACCGGATAGCAAAAATTGCTTAAGGTATTTTCGTCTTTACAGAAAATGAACCCAGTGAAGCTAAAACTTTGCCACTTGAGGAGTTTTGGGTAAAACATTTAAATAGGCAACAAAGGTTTATCACCTTCAATGCAAAACGTGTACGACGTTTGGATAAATTAATGCTTTGTGTTTTTCTTTCAGCAATGTCCCATTTTAGATTTAAATGATTATTTCATTACTAATTTAGTTGACAATTAGTTCAATAATCAAATCCTCACTATTAATTTGATTAATTGCTTCAGCCCTAGTCATAATAAACAACATGTTGCTGTTGCTGATGTCACTTGGTGACCTGTCAATTCCAGCTTTCATGACTAAAAGGACAACATGACTACAAAACATTAAATTGACAGAAACAAGTGAAATTCTGATGGATAAGTGTTAAAAAGTTTTGCTTTTTATTTGGACCTTTTGTCTGTGCCACTGTTTAACTAACAGTGTTTCTCTGTTCATCGTGTGCCCTGCCCACACTTGTTTCTTTATTGTGCCTCCGCAGGCTAGGTGTAAGAGTGAATTACTTGGTCATTTCTAACCTAATTAATTAATAATCAGTGTTCTGTTTTGCCCTTTGTGATGAACGAATGTGGTTGCTGAAGCGATTGCTGATTTGTTAGGGGAATAAGGGAGCAGGTGAGTTGAGGACAACCATAAAGCATAAAAATAAATATGCAGACTACTAACCTCATTTGTAAGGTTGAGATTTTCTTTTTATTTCAGTTTTGCATTTTATTTGTAGAACATGAGGTCAGATTTTGTGAAATGTTTTAATGCTTTTGATTAATCTGACAAAAATAATCTTTGAATCGTTGCTACTTTCTCATTTTACCCCGAGCTTCCTGGGTGTGCGATGGGATCGGTTGTCACAGACCTCGTTTGCTTTGGCAGTACCTCACTCATCGTGCTCACAATGTGGCTCTCAAAAATGAACAGAATCCGGTACAAATGCTTTTTCTGTGAGATCAAAATTAATCATTTCCCAACTTTTGCCATGAATGCTTTATCAGCTATTCTTTAAAATTCAATTATTACAGGGGAAAAGTAATAACATGAAAAAAATTGCAAAAACCTGGTGTCTACACCAAAAAACTGGTACTTTGCACAAACACCTTTGGGTTCATTTTCACACCCAATTGAAATAAAGCTCAGCTCTCCTGCTTGAGTTTTTCTTGCTTCTCTTTTTTATCCTTCAGCCAAAGTCTGATTTTGCAGCATAGCTACAAGGATTAAGAATCTCACTGCATAAAGGTATCAGTTAGCAGGAGTGCAGAAAATGTTTCACATCATTAAATACAGAACCTTTGACAATTGAGATATTCAGTATATCTTAATACTGGGGAATACTGACAACAGTGAGAAAATACTGAACGGTTCTCCAAAGATATGAAAAAATGTGAGACTGGAAGGGAGGAGAGTCTGACAGTTAGATGTAATTCTGTCAGATTGTTGTAAACAAAATTTTTTTAAGTTGCGGACAGAAAAAATTTTGTGGTTTGAAGCAAATCAACCACGCAAAGTGTAATATTGTCAAATATTGACACTCAATATGGCTGTAATAAATCAGGGTGTTCCATCACTCCCATCCCAGCCAGGAGAGCCTCTGCCAGGCCACTCACAAGTTGAGTTAAGAGATGAATTGTTCAGAAATGGTAAATATTACAAACATGTGGCATGTTGACAAACCGCTTTCAAAGAAGACAGAGCAATGTGTTCATGTACTTCAGCATATTTGTTCTTCCACCAGATGAGACAAGACTTAAAATTGATCATAGTCTAATTTTTTTTTTTACTTTAGCAGGCTGATTTTTAATATCCTTTATAGGTTTCATCGTCTGTACACCTTTACTGACCTACGTATCCATCCGAGCACGCCTCATGTGTTCCGCTCCCCTCCGCCTGTCAGGAGACGGTTATTAGGATCAGCGTACATGAGCGCAGGTGTCAGAAAGTGGCCGAGCCTCTCCGCCGCAGCCAGTGATAAAAGATGATGCGGGACTACCATTAGAGGAGAATCCTGCAAGACCGCAAATGCAAGCGAGTCAGTCCTGGCCCTGTCAGCTGGTAAAACGATCATGTCAGTCAGACTCACTGTCAGCGGAGTGACAGAGCAAGTCGGGCCCACTCCTCCTTCCTGTAAGTGCACATATCTAGGAATCGAAGAGGAGCAGAGTGCAGAGTCAGGGCAAAGCTTGTTAGCATTTGTCTGTCATCACGCTCACTGGCCAGAACCTACTGAAGAGGAAATAGGAGAACAAGGTAGAGGACAGAGGAGTTAAAGAAAAGGGCCTGAAGGCTTATAGATGGAATGCAGCTACTTTCCGTCTCCAAAACTGCTTGGAGTGCGGCTATCGTCAGGGACAAACGATTTGTTGACAGAAGGAAAGAGAAACCAAAGGAGAAAAATAACCGGATCATAAAGAGCATGAATTACACTAGCAGCGAGTCAGTGGCAGAGAGTAAATCTGCCGAAGCCGTAAAGAGTTATGCGTAGTGATCTGTTCCACCGATCGCTGTGTGCTTTGAGATAATTGCTTCCATTTTGTTGCACAGGGACTATTACGGTGTATGATAGCTGGATTACCATCTGTAACCGTGAGCTCCACTTTGCAGAAGTAGTGCTGCATCAGCAGCAGGACCTCTGGAAGATGTAGGTTTAGTGAACACGGTCGGCGTCGTAGCTCGGAGCTATTGTAGTAGTTATGGGCTCCCTTTATAGAATTTCACTAGCTGCAGTGAAAGATTTTTTTTTTTTTCCTCTGTTTGATTCAGTGAGATAACGTTATCTGAATGGAGTCATCTCTTGTTGTTAGTGTTTAAAGTTACTCAGTAGAACCTTTTCGGAATTGTGCATAGCAATATTTGCTTTGTATTTGTAAAGTAAGAGGAATCTATTTCACTACACACCCGTGTAGAACAGGTCAAAAGGAAATACCCAAAATCCAGTGGTGTTCTGTGATTTTGTAATTACTTTAGAATAATATTATTGAGTAAAACAAGATGCAATTTTATTTATTTTCCAACACTTTTTGATTTGCTTTCTCAGTCTGTCAGTCCAGGCCCGTTGGCCTAACATTCAGTCCTGAGTAAATCCTAGATGGTATCGCTCAGAGTGTTTTCACAACTGATAGTCCGGTTCACTCAGTTCAATTGGACACCAGAGTTACAACATTTTCAGCTGTTGTGGTTCGCTTTCACACTGCACTGTCAAATGGACCAAACCCTTTAAAAAACCTCTTCACCACTGAAGTGGATACATAAAAAACTCTGAAGAAGATACTGAGTGTAACTTCCTATTTCACAAAAAAAAGAAAAAAAAAAGAAATGTGGTGTAGTGGTGTGAAAAAGGAGCCACCACCCGGCCATAAACTTACCATAAAATCTCAAGGCTGAACAACAGAGACATGTTGTGATTGGTTCTGCTAACACTTTTTACACAACATGGCAACTATTCTATTGAGAGACTCCCAGACAACAAAGAATAAAGTCACCTAAGATTTATTTATTTTTTGTTTGTTTGTTTTGGTTTGTCCCACACATCCATCACATATTCATGTTTGAGGGTGGATTTGATTGTTTTGGAACTGGATTTATTTTGCTGAAAATTAAAAAAAACAAAAAAAAACATTCAATATGCAGTGAAGTGAGACTGTAAGGTTCAAGGATTTCTTTTTTGTCTTTGGCATAATATCACTAACCACGTCTCCCAATAGCTCTAGACATGCATGTTTGTTTTGATTGTATTTACCCAGCATGCCCTGCACCGTAGCTGGCTTCCTCTCCGCTTGCCCTCCAAATATACATCTGAATAGCTTCAGAATTCCCTTCAACCACACAAAGACCTGGTTTTGCAGGCGGGCCAGATTTCAGCGTTTTGTGCCGCATCAAAGTCTGGTTCGTTCAGGAAGTTGCGAATGCAATCAGAATTTTGAGGCAAAAAAACCCCTGGAGTTTGATTTAAGTGGACTATCAATTAATCAATCAAGTTTATTTGTGTAACACATTTCAGCAGCAAGGCGGTTCAAGGTAATAAAATAATAATAAAAATAAATAAATAATAAAAACTGAAAATTACAAAGAAAACACCATACAGACAAAATCATGCACATCAAATGTGTTGATGTGATGATTTCTTATGGTTTAAAAGCAAATCTAAACGGGTGGTTTTTTAGTCTTGATTTAAAGGAACTCAGTGTTTCTGCTGTTTTGCAGTTTTCTGCAAGTTGGTTCGAGATTTGTGGCGCTAATAAAGGCACCCTTAAATGCACCTGGCCTCAAGGTAAAAGTTAGAGTTACGGTCAGCCATTCAATATTGTTTGGAAACATCGAGGACTCTCTGGCATGAGGTTCTAGATTACATCAAGTGTTGCAGACCTTTATTAATTTAATTTACCAACATTTTTTCATATTACAAAGACGCAAAATTGCACAGACATATTTAGCACTGACCAATTGCTTCTGAACAGCTCCTCTTTTGTTTTGCCCATTTGAAGGCTCCCCTGCTCCCTTGTTCAAGCTGATTATGCTGATGTTAGAGCCTGTAAGCTAATATAATATAGAAACCAGGATAGATGAGCTATGGGACATTTCAACAGATGAGATTGTTTGTGGTAGAAATTCTTGGAATTGCTCACGTTAACCAGAAAGCCGTGTGTCACATGATCTAAAATACTTTCATGTTGCATTGTGGCTGCCGGTGTGGCTTTACGCTGGTACGTGTGTTGGACTTGAGTTCCTTTTATGTGGCTCCAGTGGTCAGTCTGTGGCCGGACTCAAAACGGTGAGGGCTACTCAGACCGTCATGAAGCACTGAAAGACCGCCTTCTGTCCTCTGGTGGTTTTATTGTAGAAACAACAATGTTCTGATCCCTCTAAAGACGTCTGTAAAGGATGAGATGAATAAGAAAATTAATGGCACAGATACAAATAAGAGAAGAAGTACAACATGGAAATATAATAGTGTGTAGTTTTAGACTTAATGGCAGAGTAAATGAGTGTTTCAAAAGTGTTGGGACAAATGACAGCACAGATTTCTGATAAAGTTTATTATTTGTCAACAATTTTTACACCAGCTCCCCTGTCAGTGTATATTTTCTATAAGTTTGTAAAGAAAATTGATGACTTTTTCTGAGATTTTTCTATACACAGAGAAGAACTTTGTTCTTAATATCTAATAATATTCTGCTTTTTAGTATCACTCGTAATTCTTCAGGCTTATTTAACTGTTGTAACAAAATGAGCTTTGTTACTCAAGATAATTTGATAAATAGCTTTACTCTGGAAATTTCGAAATTGTGACTTTCAGAGGTCGAGATTTAGTCAAACTGAAAAAGAAAAATTACTTTTATATATTGACAGAGTAAATGGACAAAGAAAAACAATGTAGAAGTAAAAACAAGTGAATCAAACTTTAACCTGCTACAAAAACAGCAAAATAACTTTTACCACAATATTCTGTTTAGAAATGATCAATGCTGGTCAAGTATGTTTGAGCTGTTGTGACGTCCAGATATAAAGGTGTGTGCTTTAAATTGTATCTTGAAGGGAAGTACGTTTTGAGTTGTGCAGAACAGTCAGTTTAACGATGCACTGCATTATGGGTTAACTATGCCACAATGGTTGCATTCATTTTTCTGAATATTCTGAAGGTGAGCAAACTATATGAAAATGGGTTTGCTCATGTCCGTGAGCAGACCATGTGAAGAAGCCTGAACTATTGGCCAAATAAACTAAGGAATGTTTATGGGTTTTTCAAGGTTTTCACGGGTTTGGACTGTTTTGACCACCTCTTATTCAGAATCTAAAATGTTAAACAAGGTGCAAGTTTCTTTCACACATTGTTAATATGGTCAGGATAATGTCTGGTAGTTTGTTTAGCCATGGTATACAACACTTTTCCTAACAGTCAAAAGCTTTGCTGACTTGTCTGCGACACTTACGCTACATATTTTACATAAGCGCTAAAAATGCTGATCTGTCTTAGATGAGCTGAATGACTCTAACTAACCCAAACCGTTTTCTATACCCAAGTCTAAACAGAGGAGTCAGAACAAAATCTCCACACACCTTTAAAGAAGCGGCCAGCGTCCCGCTCCCTGACAGCAGAAAAAACTTCCAAGCTGAAGCTATCTTTACACACAAGCACCCTCTCTGATTTTAACTGCATTGGATTTTTGTTTCACAACGGAGTGTATATCAAGCCTGCCTTTGTGGCCCTGCTGCGGCCTGTAATGAATGCATGGCTAAAATAACTAAGTGGCAGAGGGAGTGAGGTAGGAAGGGAACATGAGGTGGGGAGGAGGAAGAGGGGAAGAGATGAGGCTGGGGGTGGGGTGGTGCGTGCTCAGAGTGAGAATCATTCTGTAAAGGTGGAGCGAGAGAGAGAGAGAGAGAGAGAGAAAGGTGAAAACATAAGGGAGGTCAGCTGTGATATGGCAGTTGGTATACATGTTTCCTGATGTTAAAAACCAGATAAGGTAGTTTAAGTTGTTTTAACAAAGCCTTCTGGCTTCTTCCTGCTCAGTAAACTGAACCGTGCCCATCCAGTTATCCCTGTTCAGATTGTGGTTATCCGTCTTGCAGCAGTGAGCTACAAACTTTTATAAGCAGATAATAAATGTCCCAAGGAGCTCATCATCGGCTAATTCTAAGGAAAGATACCGTCTAAACATTTCTATTAAGGTTCCACGAGTGGAGTAGAGAGGCCTGAGTTTTTGTTAAGCATTGTGTATGTTGATGAAGAAACGTCCCTAGAGAGTGAGAGGGATAATTAAATATATCTTCCAAATAGGTATTGATCGTCTTAAGGGTGCTGCCGTTAGATTAAAAGGTTAAAGAATAAAACCGCTTTGAGGATTAAATTATTGTGAGGTAAAATCAAGAGCGTAGAAAGATAAAGACTGCAGTAATCAGAATGTATGAGCCCTGCAGACATGCTTATTGATGTCCTATAGACGGTTAGAATCCCGTCAAGACACATTATGAACCGTAAGCAAACCCATTAAGACGTTTTATCTACTGCTAGGTGAGCACGTTGGCTGTTTCAGTTGCTCCACAATATCAGCTATAGTGTGAATGGATCTCTAAATACAATTTTTTTTTTTTAAAGTGCGCAGTGTGGCACCCCAGCCAAGCAGTGGAACAAGGTCAGGAAGCGCTTTTAATTATTTTTTTCTCTTTTTAATCCAGACGTGTTTTATCTTTGGGGATGATAGGAGAGGAAGTGGCTAAGCACAGGATACGAGCTCCTGTTACCCTTCCGTCTCCTTCTCCGATCAACCAATCGGGCGTGCGAATAGTGCTGAGTCAGCCTCTGAGTTCTGCTCACGTATAAACGAAGGGTGGGGCCAGGGGGACGCTGGTGTCTGCAGTGGACTGCAGCAGCGGTGCCGGCGCTTACCTCACGGCTACAGGAACTGAATCACCAGCTTCCAAGTCTCACAACCCTCGGCTCTCATAGATTGGCCCTAAACGTCTTTGCTGGATAATATACACGCCACCTTACCCATTCCTATAGTCCGTAGGTAATTAGTGGGAATAAATATGGCAAGCCACTGAAGATAAAGTTTATAGCCTGGCCACGGGTCAGCGTGTTTCATTGCCATAGTGAGCCTTGCATTAAGGTAATTACAAGTCATTTCACATTTTCATCATGGGTGCATTCAGGTTTTCTTTGGGTTGAATCTTTGAAGCTGACTTCACTGAAATGCTGCATTAAGCATGCTGCTTTTAAAAAGTGATTTATTAATCATTTAATAACAGATCCCAAACAACTAAACTCAGGGCCAAGATGAAGTGTGTGTGTGTGCGTGTGCGGGTGTGTGTGTGTGTGGGTCAGTGAAGGCAACATTTTGTTCCGACATTGGCCTCCGTATTCTTTTACTGGATATCTGGTCATTGTGTAACAAAACATTCTCAACCTAAAATCTAACACATTATTGTTACATAATGAACTTTACCCTGATTGCCCCTTGTTAACAGTCCTGCTTGTAGTAATTAATGGAGCAAATCTCAATTCATGCTATGAGGATAAGCAGTATCAGTGCTGAAATCAAGCCTACATTTCTGTTAACATTGGAAGAGTTTCATTTCCTCTATTAACCTGTACAGAGCCACAGGGTGGGATGAAGTTTCCTTTCTCCAGCAGCCAGTAGATGAGAGGCAGGGTCACATGCATCTATTCCATCAAAGGGCAGCACAAGAAGTTTAAGTATATGTTATTTAAATCCAACTTCTGCAACTTCAGCGGATGTAGTGATAGTTCTCAACAGTCTAACACTGTCTCCCCTGCTTTCTTCAAAGCAAATTGCAAACTGTTGTACTCCTAACCATTGGACTTACTGGAGAGGTTGCCGGTTTGATTCTATCTACTCCCTGCCACACTGGGAAATACCAGTCTCCATATCAATGAATGCGTCAGCCTGGATGGGTAATCGGGACTCGCGGTTCTTAATTCTGCGGGTTCCATTTGTGACGGCGGGTTCCTGGAACAGCTCACTCCAAGTTCACCGAGGTGACAGGAAGTGATTCTAGGCCAGCCCTCCCACGCGGCGTGGCGCCGGGTGGAAAGCGAAGGACTGGCAGTCACAGAGACAGTCACTGAGACCTACTTGTCCTGATAAGGAGAGAGAGAGAGAGAGCGAGCAGGAGGGCGGACATGGTCAGTGAGTGAAGAGGCTGTGAAGCTGATGGGAGTGGCACTGCAGACAGGCTGTATCAGCTCAGCCCCTGGAGTGTCGGCTCATACATCTGTAATGAAAATATCACAATGAACAAGACTGACAGAGTCAACTGCGGTACTGGTTACAGAGTGTCACCCCACTTACATGGTGCTGGGCTGGCAGCTGCACGGTTACACCACCTGTATGCTATACATCTCCCCAGGGACACCACACACTCCAAACTCCTGACCTTTCCCTTTATGACTCCTTGACTGTCTTGGACCGCCGGCGTCCAGCTGTCCCTAACCATCATCTCCTCCTCCCCTCTGTCTACAATATAAGGGCAGGAATGCAGTGGACAGCACAGTCCCAGAATAGACAAGTAGCAGCCCCTATCTCCAACCACACAATCTGCCTGATAGAGGGCACCTACATTACAAGGCAGCCTGGAGCAAGAGTGCAGACGCATGCAGCACGTCGGCACACATACAAAAGCCTCGGCTAAACTTGTGAATGCACAACACCTTTGCTTATTGTGGGTTAGATCCTGATGGAGACGTCTCCCCCTGCTCTCCCCGCCCCCAGTTTAGTGTTGAAAGAGGAGTCGCCGGCGAAGCCTTCAGCTGGCACCTGATCGAGGTTAATGATAAAACGCAATGGGTGTAACGATTCTGTTTGATGTTGGATCTGAGTGAAGGTGCGCGGGGTGAAGGAGGGTTGGATGTTTGATGAGTGTGTGGGCCGGAGATTGGTAGAGTGAAGCACTGAATGCGCAGCAAAGGGATTCTCTCCCTAATCTACAGAAGATCCTGCTGTGAAAAGGATTCTGGGTGTAGCGCTTTCTCCTCTGAAGACGATATTCGCGCCCGAATGCTCACAGAAGCTGGCAAAGCAGTCTTCGCTCTCGCTCTCCTTCTAATGTGGACACTCACAGATCATTATCCGCCAAGAGAGGAGTGGAGGCAGGGCTCAAACGGGGGGGCCTCGCTGACATTGAAGGCAGACGTGAGCAATCCGTATGAGTTATATGCCTGGAGTCACCGGATTCATGTGCCTTCCTGCTGCCTCGCTGCATGTTGGTGATAGCTGTAGATCTGGAACTGGTAGAAGATTCAAGCCATGAAAGCTCAGATTCTCCTCCATATACCACATAAGGGTATGGTGGGAATTGTGTGAGCTTGTCTAAATCCATCCATCCATCCATTGTCCATCCATCCATCCATCCATCCATCCATCCATCCATCCATCCATCCATCCATCCATCCATCCATCCGTCCGTCCGTCTGTCTGTACATCAATGGTCTGCTCTCATGTCCATCCATTCCTCTCCCCTGTAGTCTGTTTTTTGACATGAAAAATG
Organism: Gambusia affinis; assembly: GCF_019740435.1. Taxonomy (NCBI): domain Eukaryota; kingdom Metazoa; phylum Chordata; class Actinopteri; order Cyprinodontiformes; family Poeciliidae; genus Gambusia; species Gambusia affinis. The sequence continues at coordinate 16,922,744 of NC_057868.1, forward strand.
TCCTCCTACCAGTTCATTTTACACCTGAGTCATGGATGCACAGTCATCAATTTGCGAAACTCTTGGGTGACAACTTTATTAAACATAAGAGGGATGGAGTTAACAGGAAGGGATGAGAGATCACTCTTTCCCTACCTTCGTACATATAGTGACAGTATTTTATTTTTTACACAATTTGGATGCAGTGAGTCTGATGTATTTGTTGTCTCAGAAGGGGTGGACAGCTGTGATACAGGACTGACAGTGGAATTACTCACACACACTACAAACGCGTACTTTGTGAGAGCCAAAACCAAATAGAAGTTTGGAGCAGCTCAAACCCGCTGAATGTAAAGCTGTCAAATATGACTTGAATTTGGAGAAAACGCTGCATTTTCTGACTTTTTCAGGGATTTTAGGCGGCAACGGGAGGTTTTAAGGAAAGTGTGTCTGCTGATAATTGTGCCAACAGAGGAATGCAAACTCACTTTATTTTGAGTTTCACAGATTGTCTGAAAATGTTGCAGTAGAGTTTACAACCTCCAGGCTGAAACTGCATGAAACCGTTGTTTCTCTGTTTTCAGCAATAAACGTTTCATGATGTTCACCTTCAGCATCACCGTTTATTCAAATTAATGGATCTGATTTCCGGTAACACAGTCCAATTAGTGATCCATACATGGTGGGATCAAACTGGATCACCATTTGAAATGCATGCATACAAGAATGTTTTTTTTTTTTGTTGTTGTTTTGACGTTAACTTAATATAATTAGACGTCTTTTTATGGCAAAGTAAAAAGACTTCCTCTGTTGAACGTTTGTTTGCTTGGAGAACCCAACCCACCTGTCAACCAGGTGATGTCTTTACATTTCCCAACCACCACTTCACATTTTTCAGTCCAATATTGACTTTTCAATGTCTAGTGTACAAACGTCTGCCTGGAAGGTGGTTTGTATTCAACCTTCTGATTATAAAATATTTATCTGTAATTATGATAGATTTAGGCTCTAGGAACAATTCAGATTGTATTAAACAAGACTTTGTTAAAGATTATGAGCATCTTCATTTTGAATCAGTAAAGCTCAGTTGTTCTCCTAGCCTGAAACAACAGGATTGCATCCAAAGTGCATTTAAAAACATCTCCTCACTCTTAAGTAATCACTGTGGAATAAACAGTCAAGTTTTGATTAAAAACTTAATTAGACACAAGTTTATTAGAAACATGCATAAAATTTAACAGTTGAGCAAATTTTGACACAAGTGTGTAAAATAATATTACAAATTTTTAAAAAAGAAAATCAAATTGTACAACTGAAAATCCATGGCAAATCCCACTGCTGCAAAAATAATACATGAAATATTCCAGTTGTAATAATCTAATTCTGATTATGATAACATCCCAAAGCAGTAATATTAAATAAATATCAGCTGCAACTTTTAGTAGCTCTTTTAAATATTGTGAATGTGTTGATTCTTTAAAGACCAATTCATTAAAATAGCTTTTCAACTAAATTCAGCCTGTATTTTTCATCTTTACCTTTATGTCCTTCCTTTAATCCATTGTATATTTTTAGTTATGCTGATATTTTATTGTAAAGCACTTTGTGTATAAATCAAGTTTATTTCAACAAACAAGCTGGGATTAAAGAGGCCGACTGCTGATATATTAACCAGCAGAAGTTGTAAAACAGCACAATGACTCCTATGAAACTAACGCTCATTTACGGTCAACACTGTTGCTTTGTCATGTTACCCATCATCAGAAACAATTTCTTTTTTTCTTAAAAAAAAAAACATGAACTGAAGGAATGGTATGATTTAAATCCTAGAGGTTTAATTCTAAAAAAAACAACAAAAAACTTGGCTTACTTTCTTGTTAAGCATGTCTGTCTAGATTACCTGCCTGATGGAAAACTGTGTTAAAAACCCTTCTAAGCTGCAGTGGTTTTGAGCTGGTTATAAACAGAGCCTTTGGTCTGCTGGGACTAACCTGAGGGAGAACCCAATCTGAATCAGAGAGTAATCTATGCCTTGTACAACATTAACTACTCCTAATCTTTTAATAGAACCTCTCTTCAAAAAGGCACGAATTACGTCTTTAAAGCTAGAAGTAATCAATTGAAGACATTGAATAATGTGTCACTATTTCAACCCTGCCCAATGAAATAGTGACATAAATTTCTGGATCTGCAAACAGATTGGTCACAGAAAACCAGTTTTGTGAACAGACACACAAAAATGCGGTAATAGCAATAATACGATCCATGAGACCAAGGCAAGGCAAAAGAGGCATAAAAAAAGTTGCCTGGCAACTTTATTTATAAAGCACCTTTCAGCCAAAGACAATTCAAAGTGCTTGTACAAGAAAATTAAAAACAACATAAAAAATCAAGCAGATTCAAAATAAATAAAATAAACATTAAAATTTTGAATATAGTGAATGAATAGAATTTAAAGAAATTTAAGAATAGGCTACATCAAATAAGAAGGTCTTTAACCTTGTTTTAAATAATCTCAAGGTAGGGGCAGTCTTACAAGCTTATTCCAGAGAATAAAAACTAAAAGTTGCTTCACCATGTTTAGTTCTGACTCTCAGAATAGTTAGTAGATTTGATTCTGATGATCTTAAAGGTCTGAGTGGTTCATATGGTTGAAGAAGATCAGAAATGTAGTCTGGCTTTCTATCATGAAGTGCTTTGTAAACTATTGAGGAAATTTTATATTCTATTCTTTGAGCAACAGGCAGCCAGCGCAGTGAACATTATCAGCTTGAATGTCTGGTTGTGTAAGAATGTAGAAATCCAGAGTTCCCAGGTGAAACAATGCAGACCTCATGAGAAGTGTTGTCATCATAGATGCTGGGGTGATGGGAGATGAATGCTGATGATCCAGTCTGCTTAGGACTGAAGAGAAAACTGTCAAAATAATATTTGATACTCTCTCACACAGATCACACACACAAATGTTTAGATTCAGGTATTTTCAGATACACTCTACGTTGGAATGCGGTAGCCACTAAATACATGTTGTATCAACTTGTTCTGTATATTTTTTAGTGATGACATAGTTTGTTGTTTGTTGCTATAGTTTCATGTTTATTTTTTCTCTTTCTGCACATGTGGAAACAGACTTCTAGGCTGTTGTAATCTCTGTATCTGTCTTTCCTTTCACTGTTCTTTCCCTTTAAACTTTTGTCCCACCTTTCCCTCTTTCTTTCCCTCCTCTGTCTCTGTTGCATTTAGAAGCAATCCAAAGCAATTTCCAAAAAAAAGAAAAGGAAATTAGATCTACAGACTAAAAGGAAAGCAGCAATCACCCACCTACACACACACCTTTGATATGTTGTCGTTTACCGTAGGCCCTTTTACACTATGTGAACAAATCATCTGCCTACAAACAGAAGGAACTGTAAATGTGAAAGCTAAGATTTATTATTGTTGTTTACAAAAATAATAATAATAATAACATAATTCCATTAATAAAACATCAATCTCTAAGATTTTGCTGCCAGTACCTACCATAAACAGTTTATTTCCTAATGATTATTAGCTGGACTAATTGAAGCAGGAAATGAGTAACTCCAAGGACGAGTGGAGCGGTGAGCCAGCAGCCCTGCTGAGTACATGGACTCTGTGCCACCGCGCTCACCATAGCGGCTACGATAAACGGCCTTTTCCACGGGTACAATCGTCCCAAAAATGGCCGAGAATAAAAACCAAGAGTTTAGGAAAGAAACGGGTTTGAGCACGGGGTACGAGGGTGAGAAAGAAACAGGAAGAACGGATGTTCTGCATAGCGACGGAGGTCAATGAGAGTTCATTTTCCTGCCGTCCTATCCGCTGGCTTCATTAGCAGTATTGACAGTTAGGTGATGAATTCATTGTTTTCTCTGGTTTGTCTGCAGCCATCATTTATATGCGCTCCTCTCTTATCTCTCAGGGCCCTGCTCCCTGTTTTTCTCATCGCTTTTTCATCACCTACATTTTTCTCCGTCCTCTGTCTCTCCTGCTCTCCCCTGTTCTTGTTCACCATCTTTCCTTCTTCAACTCTTTAAGCACACACATTTTTTTTATCCTGTATTTCCATACAGTGAAGAACAGAAGTTACTATTAGTGACGGTTTGCATTGTGAATGCATGTAGAGATGATGCTCACACACGTGATTCCACTCACATTTGGGCTCTTGTCTCTTTCAGATCATTCCCTCTTCATCCTCTTCTTCTTCTTGGAACCAAAATGCTTTGCTAAAGCTGGTAAAATGGAACCAAATCAACTGTTCAATGGATTTGGTCCCCTTCAACCAGCTGTAGCTGTGCATTGATCACTCCGAAGAGCCGACTGACAGCCACGCAGTGGGACTAAAGCGACGCCTCTTTCTCCTCTCCACACATAAACTCATTGTCGTGTGTTTCTCAGCACCGGCGACTGTGTGCATTTATCTCTGTTAAAAAGATTACCACAAGCAATTTACTTAATCTGACTTAAACAAGCCAAGTGAGTAATTATAGATATCTTAGTGCATGCATTGTTATGCCGTGTAAAGCTGTAACTGTATTGTCCTTTGGAGAATTGAATTGTTCTTTGGAGATTTTCCCCAAAAGTCTACTGAGAGGCGGAGTTATTAAGAAGCGAAACGGCTGAAACTGTGTGAGAGAGATGCTCAGGTTTGTGTGCTTATGTGTCTACTAAATTAATAAAGCCTTATTCCGAACTTCAAAACCAACTAAGTATGTGCTTACAAAGCGCTGGAGCTCATAAGTGATAAAGTTGTTCTCTGAGTGATCGTGATGTTTTTAATAAGAACACGACTGGGATCCAGCTGGTTCCTGGGCATAAATTACATCCAAAGTTTTATTGACATTAACAGCATGCTGAGCGGCAGATTTATGCAAGATCAACGCAATCATTATCAGTGGAAATTGTTCTCAGTTACGCCTGCGGTTTTTCATGCCTTCGTGATAAAAACCTGTTTTCAGCGTTCCTGGTTAAGACGTGTATATTTACACTTACCAAATCTAAGACTTTTGCACATGGCAAAGGGCTTAAATTTTAAGTAGATTGATGTAGTTGGGGAATAAAAATCACTTCTGATACAGTTAATATCTTCCAGGTCGGTCACCAGTGCTTCACCGTTCAACAGTAGAGCCGTTTTGTGTTGGTACTCCCTATAGCAGCTGCTATCAGTCACTTTAAGTTGCATCTTTTCCAACTCTAGACAGGACTATGATGTAGCACATGTCATTTTGGTAACCGTTAAGAGTCTAAAATATCTAAATGATCTGATAGTTTTAAGCGTTAATCCTCTCCAGAAAAGTGGTTTTAGTCAGAGTGTCTTTTCGGCCCTTCAGACAGTCAGAGCTTTGACCACTTAAAAATCAATCGGAAAAAACAATTAAAGAATTTGTTCGTAACATATCAGATCTGTCAACATTTTGAATAATAATGTGGGTTCTCATAATCCCACCATGTGACCATAGGTACCTTGCCATCTAAGTGACGGATTAGTTTAGTGTGAATCAATTCTCATACTTTTTATGACAACTGTGTCGTAGTTTCCTCGTTTTGTTTTGTGTTTTTGACAGAATTTGTGTAGTAAAGTCACATCAGGCTTGTATAACCTTTGTTTTTAACATTGTCCACGGATGACAAATGAAAAATTGCCCTTTGATAAAAAATAGCCTTTTGACTAATTTTGGTGCATTTAAACAAATGTTAATTAATACGTCTTTTCCCTGCCTAATAAATGAAATTAAATTGTCCGTAAAAAAATCTAAGACAAGTAGAAGAAACACTCAAACCTTTGACACCTAGCATAAAGCGCTACCTTTCTTTACCTTTCAATAACAAGAGACATGCTGGCATAACATTATAATTACATATCAATAGAAGACACTTTAAAGAAAGTTTGTAAAAACTTATTTCAGTTATTGAATGTCATTTTTTATAAATGTTTTCAAGTGTTTGCGAATGTTCCCTTGTAGATGTATGCAAAGTGAGTTGTAATTGTATGTGGGCTGGCTACCATACTATGGTGCGTGACATGATGAATAAAAAATCAAATCATATATCTGTTGAGGTATTTTGCTCACTTCTTCCTACACAAATTTTAAGTAGACATTTCCCTCCAGCTGCACAGGCAAAAAGCCAAGGGCTCTTACACTAGCTATGTGAAATTAATAATGCTAAGTGTAAACAACCAATTCTATTTTAAAACTTTAATTGGCTGCCCGAAGCCAAAAAGACTCTTTTAGCGCTTCTAGAATAATAACAATAAAAAAATCTAGTTGCCGATGGGAGCAAATAAGGTTTGTTTCTCCTAAAAATCCTCTTTAAATACATGCAGCTGAAGCATCTCTAATAGCTTTCATTTCTTTTAAGCAGGTCAACGTTTCCAGGAACTTTTATTTAGTGATCTTTTTGTTTCCCTGGGTTCTAAATATAACATGACACAGCGACCCATTTAGCTACTAGTCGTGAGGACCGATGACAATCCATTTTTATCTTGCTACCAGACACACTGAAAAGGAAGGTAAGAGAAAAACAATCTCTGAAACTCACTGTTGGAGAGCAGCAGCAAAGCATGGTGTCTCAGGATGAAAATGTCACAATGATGACTCTCACACCCAGGGTTAAACGTGGTATTTCTCTTCCAGACTCCCAGGGGACTGTGTTAATGCAAGGCATTATAAAGTTTTTGAAATAGTAATACACTGTAAATGTACAGAGCCTTAAAAAGGCTGATAAAGAAGACAACTGGTTCTGTTCTGACTGTGGAACATCTGGAGATGAGGATTCTTCATCAAATCAAGACAATTATGGGCAATCCTGAGCATCCTCTTCATGAGACTGTTCAAGGGTTCATGCAGCAGGGCAATGATTCAAAATACATGAGAAGGTCCTCCTCCAAACACTCATGAGGCCCCAAAAAAGTGGGATTGGGGATGTCTAGTCTAAGTCTGGACTTAAATCAGTAGAGGAACGTAAAACATTCATTGCTGATTATGACAGACGCTTGAGTGCAGCCATCGTCAAAGGCTCAACCAGTTAGCGGGTAAGTTCAAATTATCTCGGATAGTGTTTGTCGCTTTATATGCACACTTCTCTTCATAGATAGCACACACACTGCATGTATGTCACAATTGGGATGGCGACACAAAATGTTTTCTAACACCATCTCTTCATATGATTAAATTGGCTCATATGAAGACCTGTCTTTATGGATTTTACCAAGGCTGCACAGTGGCGCAGTTGGTAGAGCTGTTGCCTTGCAGCAAGAAGGTCCTGGGTTTGATTCCCGGCCCGGGGTCTTTCTGCACAGAGTTTGCATGTTCTCCCTGTGCATGCATGGATTCTCTCTGGGTGCTCCGGCTTCCAACCACAGTCCAAAACATGACTGTCAGGTTAATTGGTCTCTCTAAATGGATGGAAGGCTGGATGGGCAATTTGCCTTGGGTCACTGTGTACATTTGTTGAAACCACATTTGTTTCCAAGCTGTAGCTTCATGGTGGATGTCTTCAGATCCACTCACCACATGAAATCAATTTCTAGTTAGTTTTGAGGTTTCCATTCAG